>NC_057802.1:121357146-121385834 GCF_018294505.1 Triticum aestivum | reverse complement strand
GCCGCCTCCCGCGGGCGCCCGAGCTCCGTGCCCGCCGGACCTCGTCGCCGCCGGTGACGCCTCCCCGCCGACCCTCTCCTCCGTCCCCGTCCTCCGGCGTCGCCCTTCTCCCGCCACTGCTCCGGCGAGCGCCGGCCCGGGCCCGAGCTCGAGCGGCCTCCCCTCGATCCAGATCTACAGTGCACGAGGTTGACCCCGAAATTATTGCTAAGTCCCAGATTTTTCATAATATGCGCCCATGTTCTCTGCATCATAACTCCTCACATGTAGCTCCGATTCGTGCGTGTAATATGTCAAATTGTTCGTCTCGTGATGCTCTACCTTTTGTTCAATTGCACCATGTTCATTATAGGGTCATCTTGATGCCAAAATCTCTGTTGGAAGAGGCTAGTTGTTGTTATCTGCTGGTTCTTAACAGAACTTGGTGATTTGTTATTTTTGTATCTTTTAATCTGTGCATTTTATGGGCATGAGCTCTACATGTGTTTTGTAGTATGCCATGCCATCTTTCCAAGGGTGTATGCCATGTATTTTTGTGATATCTGTGGTGACTAGCACAAGCATCCAAACTAGGCCCCGTAATGTTTCTGATTTCAGGGACAGTGATTTCTCCAAGTCCTTGTCTGCTGTTATTTTGTTGCCATATAAACTTGATGCTACAGAGAGATACATGCATATTTTGGAGATGTTCACTAAGGATGTTTTGTAGTTATTGTTGTATTTGATCCATTCCTGCCCTTTTTTGCAATTATGGAGTGCCATAGCATGACTCAATCTTGCTCTACTTTTGCTATAAAATATTTCTGGCAGATTCTTAACATGATATGCAATTTTGCCAAGCTTGTTGTAGTTGATCCATACATGCTATGCTTTTTTTCTTGTCATGGATAGCTTCATAAACATGCCATCTTGCTGTAGTGCCTCAAGCTCACCAACATGCCTTCTTATTATAGTTTCTGTCAGGCTCTGTTTTCTGCCAAGTCTGAAACCTGATAACGAAACTTGCTATGTTTACATGCTTGTCATCATATCTTCTGGTCCTTTTTGGCTTATGGTCAGTAAGGGACTTTTGTCATATGCATGTAGTAGAATACTTCCATGCCTTGTTTTGCCATGTTAAGTTCCTGTAGCATGTTGATTTCGTGCTCTGAACATTGGTACCTGATGCTGTTTTCTGTCATGTCCAGTAATTTCAACAAGTCTGTGAACCTGTTATTATTTGCAATCTTGCCATGTCCTTTTGAGCTGTTCTAGTGATTTCTGGAGATAGCTCAGTGATCATGTTTTGTTATGCTTTACCTGTTCATCATGTACATGCCTTTTGTTTTCTTGTTGAGTTGCTGTAGCATATTGTTTTGATGCTTGCATCATGCCTAGTTGCTGTTTTGGACATATTGTTGCTCTGTCTTGTTTGGAGTGTATGTGTTGCACCGTTGCTCCGTTTCGAGCATGCTCTATATGAAACTTGCTTAGTTTTGCATGTAGTCTCATATTATCATGTTGCATCCTTGTTTTGAGTTGTTTGCTTGATGTTTGTATGCATTTTGCATCAATGCCATGCTTATCTTGTGTTGCTCTTATCTTCTAGGCCGTAGCTTCGAATCTAATGAACTTTATATGTAACTTGACTAGAATTTCGTGTAGATCATCATGGTGCTCTTTAACTTGCTGTTTAACAACTTGAACATAAGGTTTATTCAGTTCTGGACCAATTTCGAAATTTGCATATGAGAACTTACCAGAATTGTTATATGTTGTTTCCGCCTCACTTAAACTTGCTGTGATGTGTTGTTCTTGTTTGCTTCATCTCTTGCCGTGTGTAGCTTCATATAGCCTTGTCATGCATCATTCTTGTTTGAGCATCATGCCTTGTTCATGTGTGGTGTGTTTACCTTGTTGTGTGCTTCTTCTCGATAGTTCCCGTGTCGTTGCGATCGTGAGGATTCGTTCGTCTTTGTGGCTTCTTCTTCTTCATGGACTCGTTCTTCTTCCTAGCGGGATTTCAGGCAAGATGACCGTCACCTTGGATCTCATTACTATCATTGCTATGCTAGTTGCTTCGTTCTATCGCTATGCTGCATTACCTATCACTTGTTCCTCAAGCCTCCCATTTTGCCATGAACCTCTATCCTTTGTCACCCTTCCTAGCAAACCGTTGTTTGGCTATGTTACCGCTTTTGTTGAGGATATAGACCTTAAAGTCACCCGCCAGGAGGGGCCGGGTTACTCATATGGTCACTACCAGAAGCTCGGCGCCTAGCTTAAAGACGGTGGGCCAAAGATGGGCTTAAGACCCGGATATAGCTTAAGGCCCGTAGTTGCAATCATTATCATATGAGATGATTATTGTTACCCGGGCGCGGTCTTGAAAGCCGGCAGATTCGACTGCATAGAGTCGCCGGAAGAAGGGGAAGTCTCCTGATAATTTGAGTCAGAAGAGTTAAGCGGTTGGCGTATAACACCCGCAAAAGGATGAAAAGGGTATAATTTTGCGATCACCTCGGTCCGGCGTTTCCTTGATGCATCAGGTAACCCGGCGGAGAGGTCAGTGTCCTTGCTGGTCCGGGTGTGCCGCCGGCTCTCATGAACCTGTCGCTTCAAAATAAATTGAGGATCTTGGTAAGCTAAAGGATGGGAAACTTTCCGGGTTACTCTTCGGGTTTTCAGTCTTGGCAAGGGCTCCGAGTCGGAGGAAAATATTGTTACCTCTTCAACCACCGGGTTACTGGCTCCAGTGTCCTCCTGTTGATAAATAACATTGATAAGGCGGACAGAAATAAACGACAAGTATAACAAGAGCTTACAGGTTTAGGAATTACCTCAGACTCGGAGCTGTCACTTAGCTGCAACAGCTCCGAAGTAGTGGGCCTACTTCCCTTCTTACGGGGAGCGGCTTTCTTGGCGGCTTTCTTCACCTTTCTGGCCTTCTTGGCCGCCTCATGGTCATATTTGACCCGCCAGAACTTGTCATCAGCCTGAAAAATACAATGATGATTTTCTTCAAACGATTCAGATGAAGGTGATATACAGAAGAAGATAGGATGATCAGATTGGCGGCTTACCGCTGGGGCTGGGTTGGTCTTGTAGAAGGGGGCTAACCCGGTCCTTCCACAGTCTGCCAGGCTCTCGTTTAAGAGAGCCTTGGTCATCTCCTCTGCAACATCTTCAGGAAGATCATTGCGGCTGTGTCTCTGAGGGTCGTCTTTTCGGCCCATGTACTCACACATTAAGCCGGGGCGGCGGCTCAATGGGATCACCCGCCACGAGATCCAGACCCGGACCAGATCGATTCCATTCAGACCATTGCCCAGGAGAGCCTTGATCTTATTGATAGTGGGGAGCAGAGGCTGGCGTTCCGCCGGAGTCAGTTTGTCTGACAGTGGGTGTGTTGACTCCAGACGTGATGGGCGAAAGCCGGGCAGTGGACTTTCATCAGCCGGTGACGTATCTTGGCAGTAGAACCAAGTCATGTTCCAGTCCTTGGGGTGGCTCGACGGCTCTGCGTAAGGGAAAAGGCAGTCCCTACGCCGCTGGATGGAGATACCACCTTGCTTAAGACTTGGCCCTTTGGCGCACTCATTCTGACGGTTCAAGTAAAAAAGCTCTCTGAAGAGCAGCAGACTAGGTTCTTCTCCAAGGTAAACCTCGCAGAAGACTTGGAAATTGCAGATGTTGGACACTGAGTTGGGTCCTATATCTTGAGGCCGCAAATCGAAGAAGTTTAGAACATCTCTAAAAAACTTTGAGCCGGGCGGTGCGAAGCCCCGGCTCATGTGATCCGCAAAAATCACTACCTCCCCATCCTTTGGCTGTGGTCTCTCTTCTGACGGGTCAGGGGCACGGTAGGACATGATGTCTTTCTTGGGCAGCCCGGACTTGACAAAATCTGATAGGGTCTCATTGGTGACATTGGACCTCATCCAGTTGCAAGTAATGGGAGCTTTGGGAGGCATGGTGAAAGTCGGCAGTCTATGATAAAAGGAAAAACGTCCGGGTTAATTATGAGCCGAAAGAAATCTATGGTTTAAGGTCAAGGTGGCGGCTTATGAAGGGGACTAATGGTATACATTTAAGCCGCCGAGGGATTGAGAGCAATTTGATTGTTTACAGGTTTTATCACAGTTAAGCCGGAAATTTTATGGCGCATAGTTTTCTTTAAACCGGAAAGTTCTATGGCGCGGGGTTTCTTTAAACCGGAACTGTAAACCGCCGAGATTCAAGGATTGCAATTTTTACTAAGTGTGGTAAAACAGGTTTCACACATCGCAGTAAAAATTTTGGATCAAGATAGTCGGGCAAAAGAAAATTTTCTAGACCTAAAATACAGACGCAGGGGAGTTCTTGAGCTCGAATGAGGTCTTTATGCAGTGGAAAGAGACCTACTGGCATTTGAAATGAGTACTAAACAACCGCCGCACTAGTTTTATACAAGGTTAAGATCAAACAGGGGCAGTAACTATGAGAACTACCGGAACTTGCGGGCGATAGCGAAGAACACGGATGAACTACTCGAACCCTACCGCAGATCTATTCTACAGGACAAGCAGGACTTACAGGAGCTGGAGAGCCGCGGAGGTTGTCGCGTTTCTCTGGTCCGATCAGGGTGATGCAGCGGCCTGAGCTGGTGACGACGAGGAGACCCGCGGCGGCGACAGCAACAGAGCTCGGGCAGGGGAGTAGTGGCGCGAGGAAGAAGACGAAGGAGAGAGAGGTGGCTGGAGGCCCGTCGGGCCGGCCTATTTATAAGGTAAGCTCATGAGTGGGCGCGAGAAACAAGGAGTCCACGGCGTGGTTACCTCCTCATGAAACGCCTCGATTCTCGGGAGGGCAGTAAATGCAAAGATCCGTTGCGGATCTGGCGGAGTAAACAATGGGTTTAACGGAAGATGACGTCACGGCGGATTATCCGGAGTCCAGAGGATGACGTCACGCCGGGTTATGGCCTTCACACAATTTTAAGCCGGAGTTTTTCTGTCGAAGGAATGGAAGATTGGCATGAGCCGGCTCAAATCAATCTGGGGCCTAATGTTGAGGATATAGACCTTAAAGTCACCCGCCAGGAGGGGCCGGGTTACTCATATGGTCACTGCCAGAAGCCCGGCGCCTAGCTTAAAGACGGTGGGCCAAAGATGGGCTTAAGACTCGGATATACCTTAAGGCCCGTAGTTGCAATCATTATTATGGTAGAACTTGTAGTATAAGGCAAGAATAGTTGAGAGTCCGAGCCGGACACTCTTATGAGCCGGCCGGGACTCTGAGAGCTGCTGGGCGTCAGCCTCCCTATATAAAGGGACGACCCAGCAGCGGTTTGGGGACAACAATTTGATCGAGAGCCGGGCATAGCAGTTTAGCTCCCTGGTGATCGTAACCCTAATCAATACCACCTCAAACTGGACGTAGGCTTTTACCTTCACCGTAAGGGGCCGAACCAGTATAACCCTCGTGTTCCTTGTCCCGCATTAACCCCTTCAAGCTTCCTAGCTGCGATGGCTCCACGACTAAGTCCTAGCACGAGGACATCTGCCGTGACAATTCCATGAAAGTTGGCGCCCACCGTGGGGCCAGCGCACGGTGGATTTGAGTTCTTGAAGGGCAGCTTCGAAGGGCTCAAGGGATACGCTGTTGGCCGGATGACCAAGAGTCGTCGTGGCAAGCTCTACATCGACGATGCAAACTGGGCCCCCGACGCCGGCTCAATGGAGTACGGGTACCGGGTCCCCTTCGGCGGAATTCATGTTTTCATTGGCAAGATTGGTGAGCCGGGCCCTGAGCCGGGTCTCTGCGCCGATCTCGTCGAGACGGCTCAGCGCGCGCGACCCGCCCGGGCCCGGCCTGCCTTAAGGCGCGCGTTTGTGGGATGTATCCATGCAGGGCCCTCTTATCTATCTGCGTCTGGTGATGAGGCGGCCGGCGGCTCTGACGGCGAGTCGGCCACTGATGAGTCAAACTCGTTGTATCAACTTCAAGATGGCAGGCTCATGGGTTGTTCCGATGGTGACAGTATTCTGGACCCGTTTGAGCCGCCCAGTCAGGTTGGAGTCTTTATGGCTGGCGCGCAGCCTGTTCAGAACCCCGCAGCTGGAGCGGGAAACCCGGTGCCTTCTCCGGCTCAGGTGCTGATGGATCTCACGGACAAGATGACGGCCCTGTTAACCGCCACGGTTGACCCGGCGGATCAAGCTCAACATGATGCGGAGGTGGCACAGTTAAAGTTGGATCTAGTGAAAGCTAAGGAGGAGCTTGCAGCGGAAGGGATCAGGATGGCTGCAGAGAGGGCGGCTCTCGATGCCCAAACTCAGCTGATCCAGGCGCAGTCCTTCCAACTCACGATGGATCAGAACGCATCCAATGAGGTCATGAGAAGGAGGCATCAAAAGACCCAATCTCGACTCCCTCCAGTTTACGATCCATGCCACCTTTTCAACACGCCAGGTGCAGGGTCTAGTAATCCGCCAGGGGTCATAGTGCCCGGGTCTGGAACCCCTATTCAGCCACGAGTGATGGGGCCTCCCCAGGTGCCCCCTGCCCCGCCTCAGTACGTGCCAATACCCCCGGGTCATTATAATAACCCACTGGAGAACATGGTCGCTGCGGCAGCACGGCTGGCGACTCTCCCAGTTGACGGCGACTCTCCGACGGCTATTGAAACCCGCCGGGTCAGGGAACTCCTTCAGACAGCACTTGCGCAGCAAGAGGCGTACTCCTACAGCCGGGACAGGATCCACTTGACCCCTCGTCCAGGCCAGAGCCCGAGTTATAGCAGACACATGGTCTCAGCGACCGGCTCAAGTAACGTCCGACGCCATGACCCGCCTCCTGGCCATGGCCCGGCTCATAATGGAGCCTTTCACGCAGCAGACCAGGACAGAGCGCGGCAAGAGGCGGAGCAAATGCCTCAATTGACGGCTTACCAGACCCCCCCGGCTTATCCGACGACTTCCGTCGACGTGGATATCCCTACCAGGACCGGGGGTGTCCCTTGTTTAGTGCCAGCTATCCGTAATGAACGTCTACCTAAGGACTTCAAAGGCCCTAGGAAGGTGCCTAATTACACAGCTGACTTACAACTCGCAGCCTGGATCGAGAGTTATGAGATGGCCATGGAACTACTGGAAGTCAGTGAGGCGGCAATGGCCAAGTACTTCACCATGATGTTGGATGGGACTGCCCGCACTTGGTTGAAAGGGCTACCACCGAATTCTATTGGGTCTTGGGCTGAGCTGAAATCCCGGTTCATCGAAAACTTCAAAGATACCTGTAGGCAGTCTATGTCAATTGTGGATTTGACTAACTCTAAGCAGCAGGAGGGTGAATCTACGACACATTGGGTTCGCCGGGTCAAGGAGATCATACACTCGTCAGACAAGATGGATGCCGGCTCAGCGGTTTTAATGCTGGAGCAGAATTGTCGTTTTGTGCCCCTGAAGATGAAACTCGGGCGGCTTAAGGGCGACTGCAGTGATATGGGTACACTAATGGCGGCTCTTGTCAAGTACGCCGATTCTGATGGTACCAAGGATCCCCCTTCAGATGATGAAAGGACAGGGAAGGGAAAGAAGAACGACAATGGCAAGGGTCCTCAGTTTAACCCGGGGAACCAAGGAGGAGGCAAGCACAAGGCCGATGGCAGCCTAGAGTTTGTGGCCAATGCCAGCTCACAAGGTAATAACCAGCGACGCAAGGGGAGGCCCCCCTCCTCGAGGCGGCGGGTCAGGTCCGACGCTGGAGCAGCTATTGAATGAACCTTGTCCAAGGCATGGCTCTAGAGAGAAGCCAGCGACTCATCTTTGGAAGGATTGTGCAATCATGAAGGCCTTTAAGAATTACAATGGCCTGGGCGGCGGCTCAGGCGCCGGCGGCTTTCATGGCCCGGGCGGCGGCTCAAATTCCGGTCCTCAGAATGGTCAAGGGGGCTTTAATCAGCAGTCTGGCCAGGGTCATCAACAGCAGCAGGGGGGTTATCAGACCAATCCAAAGCAGCTTAGCGGTGGACAGTATCATGTGTTTACCACCAGTCTGTGTAAGCGAGATCAGAAGCTTCATAAGAGGGCAGTGAATGTTGTTGAGCCGGCGGTCCCACGCTACTTGCGGTGGTCTGAGCAGCCTATAGTGTGGAGTAGGGAGGATCACCCTCCCCGGGTGGATAACCCGGTGGTGGCTCCTCAAGTGGGAGGATATAAGTTCACAAAGGTACTCATGGATGGAGGCAGCAGCATCAACATCCTCTATTATGAGACTTTTCGCCGTATGGGGTTGGTTAATAAGAACCTCAGCCAGTCAAACACTATCTTCCATGGTGTGGTACCTGGTAAGTCAGCGTATCCAGTCGGTAAGATCGAATTGGAAGTGGCCTTTGGAGATGAGAACAACTACAGGGTGGAGAAATTGACCTTTGAGGTGGTTAAGATAAGATGCCCGTATCATGCTATCTTTGGGCGGCCGGCTTATGCCAAGTTCATGGCTCGGCCGTGTTATGTGTACTTACAGCTTAAGATGCCAGGTCACAACAGGACCATTACGGTTCACGGCAGCCGGAAAGTGGCCCTGGAGTGTGAGGAAGGTGATGCAGCTTATGCAGAATCTGTTTGTGCAACAGAGGAGTTGAAGTTTTACAAGGACAACGTTGACCCAACTGATATGACCTCTTTGAAAAAGCCATCTACGGAGCATGAGCCGGCAATGAAATTTAAGTCAGCTGATGAGACTAAACTTGTTGATTTCGTTCCAGGAGACTCATCTCAGCAATTTAGCATCAGTGCCAATCTGGATCCAAAATAGGAAGGCGCGCTCATCGAGTTCATCCGTGAGAATAGGGACATCTTCGCATGGAAACCTTCTGACATGCCAGGTGTACCTAGAGAACTCGCTGAGCATACTCTCAATGTTGATCCGAAATTTAAGCCGGTCAGGCAGTTCCTTCGGCGGTTTAATGAAGAGAGGCGGAAAGCTATTGGTGAAGAGGTGGCCCGGCTCTTGGCGGCCGGGTTTATCGTTGAAGTCTTTCACCCAGAGTGGTTAGCTAACCCAGTGCTCGTACTCAAGAAGAACGGCACTTGGCGGATGTGTGTGGACTACACGGACCTAAACAAGGCATGTCCGGCTGATCCATTTGCCCTCCCCCGTATTGATCAAATCATTGACGCTACGGCAGGTTGTGCACGCTTAAGTTTCTTGGATGCTTATTCCGGGTATCATCAGATTAAGATGGCAGTTAAGGACCAGGAGAAGACGGCGTTCATCACTCCCTTTGGAGCCTTCTGCTATGTGTCTATGCCCTTTGGACTCAAGTGTGCACAGGCGACTTACCAGCGTTGTGTATAGAACTGTCTTCATAAACAGATTGGGCGCAATGTTCATGCTTATGTGGACGATATCGTGGTTAAGTCCATCAAAGAGGAAACCCTGATAGATGATTTGAGAGAAACCTTTGATAATCTCCAGGTCTACAAGATGATGCTTAACCCAGCCAAGTGTGTCTTTGGTATTCCTGCAGGCAAACTCTTGGGTTTTTTGGTTTCTAACAGAGGCATTGAGGCTAACCCGGAGAAAATCAAGGCCATCACCTCCCTGGCTAAGCCGGCGTGTATAAATGACGTTCAGCGTTTGGCGGGTCGCATCGCTCCTTTAAGCCGGTTTATAAGCCGTTTGGGTGAGAAGGCCATGCCATTATATCAGTTGATGAAGAAAACTGATAACTTTATCTAGAATGATGCAGCTAATATTGCCTTTGAGGATTTGAAGAAGCAGCTGGCAGAGCCTCCAGTCCTTGCTGCTCCGGTTGATAAAGAGCCCTTGTTATTGTATGTGGCGGCGAACACGCGAGCCGTCAGTGTGGCTATAGTGGTGGAGCGCAAGGAGAAGGGTAAGGAGCATCCGGTTCAGCGGCCGGTTTATTATGTCAGCGAAGTGCTCATTGAGTCCAAGCAGCGATATCCGCATTGGCAGAAGCTTGTTTATTGTGTTCATGGCGAGCCGGAAACTTAAGCATTATTTTCAGGGTCATCCCATAACCGTGGTCAGTTCTGCTCCTCTTGGTGATATCATTCAAAACAGAGAGGCCACAGGGAGAGTGGCTAAGTGGGCTATCGAGCTCGGATCTCATGGTCTCAAATATGTGCCACGCACTGCTGTTAAATCTCAGGCCCTGGTGGATTTCATCAATGATTGGACAGAGTCACAAGCGCCCGAGCAAAAGCCGGATAACACATATTGGACTATTCACTTCGATGGGTCCAGGCAGTTGGAGGGCTCGGGGGCTGGAGTTGTATTGGCTTCCCCTAAAGGTGAGAAGTTCCATTATGTGCTACAGTTGCTCTTTCCTTGCACTAATAACGCGGCTGAGTACGAGGCCTTGCTCCATGGTCTTCGGATGGCTAAAGAGATGAGCTTAAGCCGGGTAAGGTGCTTCGGCGACTCAGACTTGGTGGCTCAACAAGTATCAGGAAAGTGGGATTCCAAGGATCCTCTCATGGCGGCTTATCGCCGCGAGGTTGATGCTATTGCTGGGCACTTTCAAGGTTACCAAGTGGAACACATCGATCGCAGGAAGAAAGAGGCGGTGGATGCTTTAAGTCGGCTAGGCTCTCAGCGAAAGCCGGTGCCGCCTAACACTTTCCTGGATATCCTATATAGCCCTTCTGTTAAGTTGCCTACACAGGAAGACTTGGCTGTCCCTGACCCGGAGGCACGACTGGTGGCGGCTCTCCATATCATACCAGACTGGACAATGCCGTATCTGGCTTACATGACCCGGGGCGAGTTGCCTGAGGATGAAACATTGGCCAGGCAAATAACCCGGCGGGCTAAGTCAATGATTGTTATCAATGGCGAGTTGCATCATCGCAGTGTTACAGGAGCATTTCAGCGTTGTGTCTCCCCTGAGGAAGGTCAAGAGATCTTGTGTGAGATTCACGAAGGGGATTGTGGCCATCACGCCGGCTCAAAGTCTCTTGTGGCCAAGGCTTTTCGCCATGGTTTTTATTGGCTGACGGCTCATTCTGATGCAGAGGACTTGGTCGGTAAATGTGATGGTTGCCAGAGGTTTTCACGACGGGCTCATGTGCCGGCTCAGGAGCTGAGGATGATCCCAATTACTTGGCCCTTTGCAGTATGGGGGCTGGATATGGTTGGGCCTTTCAAAAGATCCAAAGATAAGAAGACTCACCTATTGGTGGCGGTTGACAAATTTACCAAGTGGGTGGAAGCTGAGCCAGTTAGCAAGTGTGATGCGGCCACGACGGTTCAGTTTATGAAAAAGGTGATTTTCCGCTTTGGTTTTCCGAACAGCATCATAACTGACAATGGCACCAATCTCTCCAAAGGCGCCATGGAAGAGTTTTGTCAACGAGAGCATATCCGACTTGATGTTTCCTCAGTGGCTCATCCTCAATCCAATGGTCAAGCTGAGAGAGCTAACCAGGAGATTCTGAAGGGCATCAAGCCCCGGCTTTTTGTCCCTTTGCAACGGACGCCGGGTTGTTGGGTGGAGGAGTTGCCCTCTGTCTTATGGAGCATTAACACTACTCCTAACAGGTCTACAGGCTTCATGCCTTTCTTCATGGTTTATGGGGCAGAAGCAATCCTCCCCAGTGACATCCGTCATGATTCACCTCGCGTGGCGGCTTATGTTGAGACGGATAATGAACAGGCGCGCCAAGATGCTCTTGACTTGTTGGACGAACAGCGTGATGTGGCAGCAGCCCGTTCAGCGATTTACCAACAAGACCTGCGCCGTTATCATAGCCGCTGGGTCAAATCCCGGGTCTTCCAGGAAGGCAATCTCGTGCTCCGGCTCATTCAGGATCAAACAGATGCACACAAGTTATCCCCGCCTTGGGAAGGGCCCTTTGTGGCCAGCAAGAACTTGCACAACGGGTCATATTACCTCATTGATATTCGGGAGCACAAAGATTCACGTAAGTCGGAGGAAGAGACCCGTCGGCCGTGGAACATAGCTCAGCTTCGGCCTTACTACACTTGAGCCACCGGCTCTCGTGGTGTACATATTTCTCTCAGCCATGTATATATTATGATAAGCAATAAAGCAGGACCTCTGTCCTTTTTTCTCCTCCAAATATGCATGTGTTGTTTTCATTGTAACATTACATGATGACTTAAAGGAGGATCCGGCTTATGATCGTATTCGAGCTTAGCCGTAAGCAATAAGGTCACTTGGGGGCTTACTGTTCAAACATGGGTCGTATTCGAACCAAAGAGAACCTAGCTGTCGATACCCATTTGATTGGCAAAGTGCCGAGCTCATTGGGAGGTTACCTTTGGTCATATTTGAACCATAGTTTAGCCCCTCTGAGAACCGACGTGGATCGTATTCGAATCAGCGTCGTTAAACAATTCTGAAAATCACTTGGGGGCTTCCTGTTCAAACATGGGTCGTATTCGAACCAAAGAGAACATAGCTGTCGATACCCTCTTGATTGGCATCGCCACACCCACTGGGGGCTATATGATCGTATATGAATCTTAGCATAACCCCTTTGGGCCGGGTCTCTGGTCGTATCCGAACCGGAAGCCCTACGTTCCTCTGTTTTATAATAAGTTTCTTCTAATCATTTCAAAGTGTGTACGGCCAGGTTTCACCTTGCCGGCTTAACTTGGGTTTACAGTATTGCTGAACACAATGGGTGTTATAAGACGGGTAAACCGGAGTTGCGGTACCAACCTTATTACCCGGGTTATCTAAACCGGAAGTATGCTTGCAGGCCGTTTAAGTATGTTCTTACGGCTGTATTCAGGATATCATTGAAGACAAGTTCTTTTTGATTCATATTCCGGGTTATCTAAAACTTATGATTCTCAGGACGGTAAGCCGCCTCGAGACTTGTGATTTGCCTTTCTATGCAGGATAATTAAAGGCACCTCTTTTGAGATTAAGAAGAACAAATGATTGATTATGACCCAGAGAAATATCAAAGAGACAACTTCAAAAGACTTTAGCATTCAATACGTGCACGATGGCACGGCAGAGATAAACTGTTGCACCTACTCTATTACAAAACTCATCAAGTTTAAAAGGATGGAGCATTGTTTGGTGAACTGCCAGCCGAGTTACGACGCCTGCTGAGTTGAAGTCTCCGGCTCGTTCCTATCCTCTCCTCCGGCTGATCCCAAGACCTGGAAAGTTGATGACTTCCAGTCGATGCCGCTGAGAGCTTCGAATTGGGCTTCCTCGTCAATTAACCCGGTCGGGTCAATCTCCGGGGCGAAAGTGTGCTGATGAGCCGGCGGCATCAAGTTGAGGGCTTCATAGCGAGGGGTTGGAATCCTCTGGTTCTCCGCATTGTAACCCGGCTGGTACTTGGTTAGGTCTGTGTCGTTTCCGATAAGGGTGGCCACCGGGCGTACAGCCTTCACGCAAGCTACGAAGTCCTTCTGATCAAAAGCTGAGCCGTCTTCCTTCAGGCTTGGATAGCCAAGGGCGATGTCCGCCGGGTCTAACTCCGGCAGGAATGCCTTGGCCCGGCTCAGCGCGGCGATCGCTCCGGCTCTCGCAGAGGCCCGTCGCAGCTCTTGGATCCGCTGAGGCAGAACGGCGAGCTGGCGCAGGACTTCTGCCAGGAGAGTCGGACCTCGTTGGATAGGGCCACCACAGCTAAGGCACGCTGTGACCCGGTGTAGAGCTGCTCCACCAGGGTATACACGGCCTTCAGCTTGGTGACCATGCTCTGGTTGAGGTTGGCACTTCTGGGACCTGTTTAACAGAATCAGATAAGCCGGCGACACGGATGAATTATGAGATGTAAACATTCTAAACTTGATGAATGCCGGTGAGGCGACTTACCGAAGATGGCGGCCACCATCTGGGAAACCTGGTGCTTTAGGCCGGAGAGCTCGGCGGTCTTCTTGGAGAGAGTCTTCTCCGCCTGTTCAGCCCGGGTCACCAATGCGGCCTTCTCTTCGGCCCAGGCTTTCCGCTCAGCATCAAATTCTGTCTTCAGTTTCTCTTGAGCGGCGATGCTGGATACAAACTTGGCGTTTGCTTTCCGGGTCTCCATCTCTTGCATCTTCAGCCGGCTTGTGAGATCAGCAAGGTCAGTCTCCAGCTTCTTGCCAGCAGTCTGTATAAGTTTCCGGGTTATGGCATGAACAATTACTCTACAAATTTAAAGTCCCAAGCGTTTTCCAAGCAAAGACACTTGGCACTTGGGGGCTAATGCATATTGAACGTTTTCTATCTACATATTGCCGGTTCAAATGGAGTAAGCCGGAACCTAAGTCTACAACGTACTCAGTCATAAGTCATCGACTTGGGGGCTAGCATGGTACAGGTAACTAAGCAGTAAATAAGAGGACAAAAGGATGTTACCTCAGACTTCTGCTGGATTTGGGTCACCATGGCAACCTCGGCGTCCCGGCTCTTGTGCACTTGGCTGATGTAGCCAGAGACGAGCTCTCCAATGCTCAGGTTGGTGTAGTCGGAGAGGTCCAGGTTCACCCGGTGGGGCTGCAGCAACTCCCCCTTAGCGGAGCACTTGGCCAGCACGGTAGGTCTCCCCGGCTCACCGAACTCCGTCCGGGTGATTACCACGTCCGGGTCATTTGTTGGTTGGGCCGAGCCGGAGGCCTCCGGGTCAGCAGAAACTTCTATAGGCGCCGTGTCCATTGGAGTGGTGGCTTCGGGGGCGGAGGCAGCGAGCGGTTCTTGGACCATCACCTCCGGCTCAGGCAAATCCGGCACTCCGGCCGACTTGGTTTTCTTCACCCTCTTGGTGAGCTTTGCCTGGGCACTGAAAGAACAACAAAGGTTAGTACAAAAAACATATGAGTAAAGATCAGAGCAACATGAGATGATTATTGTTACCCGGGTGCGGTCTTGAAAGCCGGCAGATTCGACTGCATAGAGTCGCCGGAAGAAGGGGAAGTCTCCTGATAATTTGAGTCAGAAGAGTTAAGCGGTTGGCGTATAACACCCGCAAAAGGATGAAAAGGGTATAATTTTGCGATCACCTCGGTCCGGCGTTTCCTTGATGCATCAGGTAACCCGGCGGAGAGGTCAGTGTCCTTGCTGGTCCGGGTGTGCCGCCGGCTCTCATGAACCTGTCGCTTCAAAATAAATTGAGGATCTTGGTAAGCTAAAGGATGGGAAACTTTCCGGGTTACTCTTCGGGTTTTCAGCCTTGGCAAGGGCTCCGAGTCGGAGGAAAATATTGTTACCTCTTCAACCACCGGGTTACTGGCTCCAGTGTCCTCCTGTTGATAAATAACATTGATAAGGCGGACAGAAATAAACGACAAGTATAACAAGAGCTTACAGGTTTAGGAATTACCTCAGACTCGGAGCTGTCACTTAGCTGCAACAGCTCCGAAGTAGTGGGCCTACTTCCCTTCTTACGGGGAGCGGCTTTCTTGGCGGCTTTCTTCACCTTTCTGGCCTTCTTGGCCGCCTCATGGTCATATTTGACCCGCCAGAACTTGTCATCAGCCTGAAAAATACAATGATGATTTTCTTCAAACGATTCAGATGAAGGTGATATACAGAAGAAGATAGGATGATCAGATTGGCGGCTTACCGCTGGGGCTTGGTTGGTCTTGCAGAAGGGGGCTAACCCGGTCCTTCCACAGTCTGCCAGGCTCTCGTTTAAGAGAGCCTTGGTCATCTCCTCTGCAACATCTTCAGGAAGATCATTGCGGCTGTGTCTCTGAGGGTCGTCTTTTCGGCCCGTGTACTCACACATTAAGCCGGGGCGGCGGCTCAATGGGATCACTCGCCACGAGATCCAGACCCGGACCAGATCGATTCCATTCAGACCATTGCCCAGGAGAGCCTTGATCTTGTTGATAGTGGGGAGCAGAGGCTGGCGTTCCGCCGGAGTCAGTTTGTCTGACAGTGGGTGTGTTGACTCCAGACGTGATGGGCGAAAGCCGGGCAGTGGACTTTCATCAGCCGGTGACGTATCTTGGCAGTAGAACCAAGTCATGTTCCAGTCCTTGGGGTGGCTCGGCGGCTCTGCGTAAGGGAAAAGGCAGTCCCTACGCCACTGGATGGAGATACCACCTAGCTCCAGACTTGGCCCATTGGCGCACTCATTCTGACGGTTCAAGTAAAAAAGCTCTCTGAAGAGCAGCAGACTAGGTTCTTCTCCAAGGTAAACCTCGCAGAAGACTTGGAAATTGCAGATGTTGGACACTGAGTTGGGCCCTATATCTTGAGGCCGCAAATCGAAGAAGTTTAGAACATCTCTAAAAAACTTTGAGCCGGGCGGTGCGAAGCCCCGGCTCATGTGATCCGCAAAAATCACTACCTCCCCATCCTTTGGCTGTGGTCTCTCTTCTGACGGGTCAGGGGCACGGTAGGACATGATGTCTTTCTTGGGCAGCCCGGACTTGACAAAATCTGATAGGGTCTCATTGGTGACATTGGACCTCATCCAGTTGCAAGTAATGGGAGCTTTGGGAGGCATGGTGAAAGTCGGCAGTCTATGATAAAAGCAAAAACGTCCGGGTTAATTATGAGCCGAAAGAAATCTACGGTTTAAGGTCAAGGTGGCGGCTTATGAAGGGGACTAATGGTATACATTTAAGCCGCCGAGGGATTGAGAGCAATTTGATTGTTTACAGATTTTATCACAGTTAAGCCGGAAATTTTATGGCGCATAGTTTTCTTTAAACCGGAATTGTAAACCACCGAGATTCAAGGATTGCAATTTTTACTAAGTGTGGTAAAACAGGTTTCACACATCGCAGTAAATTTTTTGGATCAAGATAGTCGGGAGAAAATTTTCCAGACCTAAAATACAGACGCAGGGGAGTTCTTGAGCTCGAATGAGGTCTTTATGCAGTGGAAAGAGACCTACTGGCATTTGAAATGAGTACTAAACAACCGCCGCACTAGTTCTATACAAGGTTAAGATCAAACAGGGGCAGTAACTATGAGAACTACCGGAACTTGCGGGCGATGGCGAAGAACACGGATGAACTACTCGAACCCTACCGCAGATCTATTCTACAGGACAAGCAGGACTTACAGGAGCTGGAGAGCCGCGGAGGTTGTCGCGTTTCTCTGGTCCGATCAGGGTGATGCAGCGGCCTGAGCTGGTGACGACAAGGAGACCCGCGGCGGCGATAGCAACAGAGCTCGGGCAGGGGAGTAGTGGCGCGAGGAAGAAGACGAAGGAGAGAGAGGTGGCTGGAGGCCCGTCGGGCCGGCCTATTTATAAGGTAAGCTCATGAGTGGGCGCGAGTATCAAGGAGTCCACGGCGTGGTTATCTCCTCATGAAACGCCTCGATTCTCGGGAGGGCAGTAAATGCAAAGATCCGTTGCGGATCTGGCGGAGTAAACAACGGGCGTAACGGAAGATGACGTCACGGCGGATTATCCGGAGTCCAGAGGATGACGTCACGCCGGGTTATGGCCTTCACACAATTGTAAGCCGGAGTTTTTCTGTCGAAGAAATGAAAGATTGACATGAGCCGGCTCAAATCAATCTGGGGCCTAATGTTGAGGATATAGACCTTAAAGTCACCCGCCAGGAGGGGCCGAGTTACTCATATGGTCACTGCCAGAAGCCCGGCGCCTAGCTTAAAGACGGTGGGCCAAAGATGGGCTTAAGACCCGGATATAGCTTAAGGCTCGTAGTTGCAATCATTATTATGGTAGAACTTGTAGTGTAAGGCAAGAATAGCTGAGAGTCCGAGCCGGACACTCTTATGAGCCGGCCGGGACTCTGAGAGCTGCTGGGCGTCAGCCTCCCTATATAAAGGGACGACCCAGCAGCGGTTTGGGGACAACAATCTGATCGAGAGCCGGGCATAGCAGTTTAGCTCCCTGGTGATCGTAACCCTAATCAATACCACCTCAAACTGGACGTAGGCTTTTACCTTCACCGTAAGGGGCCAAACCAGTATAACCCTCATGTTCCTTGTCCCGCATTAACCCCTTCAAGCTTCCTAGCTGCGATGGCTCCACGACTAAGTCCTAGCACGAGGACATCTGCCGTGACAATTCCACGACAGCTTTTGCTCAGCCCCTCTTATAGCGTTGCTAGTTGCAGGTGAAGATGAAGATTGCTCCATGTTGGATTATGTTTATGTTGGGATATCACAATATCTCTTATATTATTAATGCATCTATATACTTGGTAAAGGGTGGAAGGCTCAGCCTTATGCCTGGTGTTTTGTTCCACTCTTGCCGCCCTAGTTTTCGTCATACCGGTGTTATGTTCCTTGATCTTGCGTCCCTCACACGGTTGGGTGATTTATGGGACCCCCTTGACAGTTCGCCTTGAATAAAACTCTTCCAGCAAGGCCCAACCTTGGTTTTACATTTGCCTCACCTAGCCTTTTTCCCTTGGGAGTCGCGCTCTCGAGGGTCATCTTTATTTACCCCCCCCCCCGGGCCAGTGCTCCTTCGAGTGTTGGTCCAACCTGTCAGTCGCCGGTGACCACCAGGGGCAACTCTGGGCTGGCCTACCGGAAGCTTGGACAATCCGCTGTGCCCTGAGAACGAGATATGTGCAGCTCCTATCGGGATTTGTCGGCACATTCGGGCGGCTTTGCTGGTTTTGTTTTACCATTGTCGAAATGTCTTGTAACCGGGATTCCGAGACTGATCAGGTCTTCCCGGGAGAAGGAATTGTTGGAAATATGCCCTAGAGGCAATAATAAATGGTTATTATTATATTTCTTTGTTCATGGTAATTGTCTATTATTCATGCTATAATTGTATTGTCCGGAAATCGTAATACATGTGTGAATACATAGACCACAACGTGTCCCTAGTAAGCCTCTAGTTGACTAGGTCATTGATTAACAGATAGTCATGGTTTCCTGACTATGGACATTGGATGTCATTGATAACGGGATCACATCATTAGGAGAATGATGAGATGGACAAGACCCAATCCTAAGCATAGCATAAAAGATCGTGTAGTTTCGTTTGCTAGAGCTTTTCCAATGTCAAGAATCTTTTCCTTAGACCATGAGATCGTGCAACTCCCGGATACCGTAGGAGTGCTTTGGGTGTGCCAAACATCACAACGTAACTGGGTGACTATAAAGGTGCACTACGGGTATCTCCGAAAGTGTCTGTTGGGTTGGCACGGATCGAGATTGGGATTCGTCACTCCATGTGACGGAGAGGTATCTCTGGGCCCACTCGGTAATGCATCATCATAATGAGCTCAATGTGACTAAGGCATTAGTCACGGGATCATGCATTGCGGTACGAGTAAAGAGACTTGCCAGTAACGAGATTGAACAAGGTATTGGGATACCGACGATCGAATCTCGGGCAAGTAACATACCGATTGACAACGGGAATTGCATACGGGATTGATTGAATCCTCGACACCGTGGTTCATCCGATGAGATCATCGTGGAACATGTGGGAGCCAACATGGGTATCCAGATCCCGCTGTTGGTTATTGACCGGAGAGGCGTCTCGGTCATGTCTGCATGTCTCCCGAACCCGTAGGGTCTACACACTTAAGGTTCGGTGACGCTAGGGTTGTAGAGACATGGGTATGCGGAAACCCGAAAGTTGTTCGGAGTCCCGGATGAGATCCCGGACGTCACGATAGGTTCCGGAATGGTCCAGAGGTGAAGAATTATAGATAGGAAGTCAAGTTTCGGCCACCGGGAAAGTTTCGGGGGTTACCGGTATTGTACCGGGACCACCGGAAGGGCCCCGGGGGTCCACCAGGTGGGGCCACCTATCCCGGAGGGCCCCGTGGGCTGAAGTGGGAAGGGAACCAGCCCCTAGTGGGCTGGGCGCCCCCCCATGGGCCTCCCCCCATGCGCCTAGGGTTGGGAACCCTAGGGTGGGGGGCTTCCCACTTGCCTTGGGGGGCAAGGCACCCCCCTTGGCCGCCGCACCCCACCCTAGATGGGTCTTGGCCGGCGCCCCCCTCCCAGGGGGCCTATATAAAGGGGGGAGGGAGGGCAGCAACAACACAGCCTTGGGCGCCTCCCTCCTCCCCTGCAACACCTCTCTCTCTCGGATAAGCTCGGCGAAGCCCTGCCGACATCCCGCTGCATCCACCACCACGCCGTCGTGCTGCTGGATATCCATCAACCTCTCCTTCCCCCTTGCTGGATCAAGAAGGAGGAGACGTCGCTGTACCGTACGTGTGTTGAACGCGGAGGTGCCGTCCGTTCGGCACTCGGTCATCGGTGATTTGGATCACGGCGAGTACGACTCCGTCATCCACGTTCATTGGAACGCTTCCGCTCGCGATCTACAAGGGTATGTAGATGCACTCCTTTCCCCTCGTTGCTAGTATACTCCATAGATGCATCTTGGTGAACGTAAGAAAATTTTAAAATTATGCTACGATTCCAACAGTGGCATCATGAGCCAGGCCTATGCGTAGTTACTATGCACGAGTAGAACACAAAGCAGTTGTGGGCGTTGAGTTTGCCAATTCTTCTTGCCACTACTAGTCTTTTCTTGTTTCGGCGGCATTGTAGGATGAAGCGGCCCGTACCGACCTTACACGTACGCTTACGTGAGACAGGTTCCACCGATTGACATGCACTAGTTGCATAAGGTGGCTAGCGGGTGTCTGTCTCTCCTACTTTAGTCGGAACGGATTCGATGAAAAGGGTCCTTATGAAGGGTAAATAGAAATTGGCAAATCACGTTGTGGTCATACGTAGGTAAGAAAACGTTCTCGCTAGAAACCTACAAACCACGTAAAAAAACTTGCAACAACAATTAGAGGACGTCTAACTTGTTTTTGCAGCAAGTGCTATGTGATGTGATATGGCCAGAAGATGTGATGAATGATATATGTGATGTATGAGATTGATCATATTCTTGTAGTAGGAATCACGACTTGCATGTCGATGAGTATGACAACCGGCAGGAGCCATAGGAGTTGTCTTTATTATTTTGTATGACCTGCGTGTCATTGAATAACGCCATGTAATTTACTTTACTTTGTTGCTAAACGCGTTAGCCATACAAGTAGAAGTAATCATTGGCGTGACGACTTCATGAAGACACAATGATGGAGATCATGGTGTCATGCCGGTGACGAAGATGATCATGGTGCCCCGAAGATGGAGATCAAAGGAGCATAATGATATTGGCCATATCATGTCACTATTTGATTGCATGTCATGTTTATCATGTTTTTGCATCTTATTTGCTTAGAACGACGGTAGTAAGTAAGATGATCCCTTATGATAATTTCAAGAAAAGTGTTCCCCCTAACTGTGCACCGTTGCGAAGGTTCGTTGTTTCGAAGCACCACGTGATGATCGGGTGTGATAGATTCTAACGTTCGCATACAACGGGTGTTGACGAGCCTAGCATGTACAGACATGGCCTCGGAACACACGCAATACACTTAGGTTGACTTGACGAGCCTAGCATGTACAGACATGGCCTCGGAACACGGAGGACCGAAAGGTCGAGCATGAGTCGTATAGAAGATACGATCAACATGGAGATGTTCACCGATCTTGACTAGTCCGTCTCACGTGATGATCGGACACGGCCTAGTTAACTCGGATCATGTTTCACTTAGATGACTAGAGGGATGTCTATCTGAGTGGGAGTTCATTGTGTAATTTGATTAGATGAACTTAATTATCATGAACTTAGTCTAAAATCTTTACACTGTGTCTTGTAGATCTAATGGCCAACGTTGTCCTCAATTTCAACGCGTTCCTAGAGAAAACCAAGCTGAAAGATGATGGCAGCAACTATACGGACTGGGTCCGGAACCTGAGGATCATCCTCATAGTAGCCAAGAAAGATTATGTCTTAGAAGCACCGCTAGGTGAAGCACCAATCCCTGAGAACCAAGACGTTATGAACGCTTGGCAGCAGCGTGCTGATGATTACTCCCTCGTTCAGTGCGGCATGCTTTACAGCTTAGAACCGGGTCTCCAAAAGCGTTTTGAGAAACATGGAGCATATGAGATGTTCGAGGAGCTGAAATTGGTTTTCCAAGCTCATGCCCGGGTCGAGAGATATGATGTCTCCGACAAGTTCTTCAGCTGTAAAATGGAGGAGAATAGTTCTGTTAGTGAGCACATACTCAGAATGTCTGGGTTGCACAACCGCTTGTCTCAGCTGGGAGTTAATCTCCCGGATGACGCGGTCATTGACAGAATCCTCCAGTCGCTTCCACCAAGCTACAAGAGCTTTGTGATGAACTTCAATATGCAGGGGATGGAAAAAACCATTCCTGAGGTATATTCAATGCTGAAATCAGCTGAGGTAGAAATCAGAAAAGAACATCAAGTGTTGATGGTGAATAAAACCACTAAGTTCAAGAAGGGCAAAGGTAAGAAGAACTTCAAGAAGGACAGCAAGGGAGTTGCCGCGCCCGGTAAACCAGTTACTGGGAAGAAGTCAAAGAATGGACCCAAGCCCGAGACTGAGTGCTTTTATTGCAAGGGAAGTGGTCACTGGAAGCGGAACTGCCCCAAATACTTAGCGGACAAGAAGAAGGCCGGCAACACCAAAGGTATATGTGATATACATGTAATTGATGTGTACCTTACCAGTACTCGTAGTAGCTCCTGGGTATTTGATACCGGTGCGGTTGCTCATATTTGTAACTCAAAACAGGAACTACGGAATAAACGGAGACTGGCGAAGGACGAGGTGACGATGCGCGTCGGGAATGGTTCCAAGGTCGATGTGATCGCCGTCGGCACGCTACCTCTGCATCTACCCATGGGATTAGTTTTAAACCTCAATAATTGTTATTTGGTGCCAGCTTTGAGCATGAACATTGTATCTGGATCTCGTTTAATTCGAGATGGCTACTCATTTAAATCCGAGAATAATGGTTGTTCTATTTATTTGAGAGATATGTTTTATGGTCATGCCCCGCTGGTTAATGGTTTATTCTAGATGAATCTCAAACGTGATGTTACACATATTCATAGTGTGAATACCAAAAGATGTGAAGTTGATAACGATAGTCCCACATACTTGTGGCACTGCCGCCTTGGTCACATTGGTGTCAAGCGCATGAAGAAGCTCCATGCAGATGGACTTTTGAAGTCTCTTGATTACGAATCATTTGACACGTGCGAACCATGCCTCATGGGTAAGATGACCAAGACTCCGTTCTTCGGAACAATGGAGCGAGCAACCAACTTATTGGAAATCATACATACCGATGTGTGTGGTCCAATGAGTGTTGAGGCTCGCGGAGGATATCGTTATGTTCTCACTCTCACTGATGATTTAAGTAGATATGGGTATGTCTACCTAATGAAACACAAGTCTGAAACCTTTGAAAATTTCAAGGAATTTCAGAGTGAAGTTGAGAATCAACGTGACAGGAAAATAAAATTCTTACGATCAGATCGTGGTGGAGAATATTTAAGTCACGAATTTGGTACACACTTAAGGAAATGTGGAATAGTTTCACAACTCACGCCGCTTGGAACACCTCAGAGAAACAGTGTGTCCGAACGTCGTAATCGCACTCTATTGGATATGGTGCGATCTATGATGTCTCTTACTGATTTACCGCTCTCTTTTTGGGGCTATGCTTTAGAGACTGCCGCATTCACTTTAAATAGGGCTCCGTCGAAATCCGTTGAGACGACACCGTATGAATTATGGTTTGGGAAGAAACCTAAGCTGTCGTTTCTAAAAGTTTGGGGATGCGATGCTTATGTCAAGAAACTTCAACCTGAAAAGCTCGAACCCAAGTCGGAAAAATGCATCTTCATAGGATACCCTAAGGAAACTATTGGGTATACCTTCTACCTCAGATCTGAAGGCAAGATCTTCGTTGCCAAGAACGGGTCCTTTCTGCAGAAGGAGTTTCTCTCGAAAGAATTGAGTGGGAGGAAAGTAGAACTTGATGAGGTGATAGTCACCCCTTCCGAACCGGAAAGTAGCGCAGCGCGGGAAAATGTTCCTGTGGTGCCTACACCGACTGGGGAGGAAGTTAATGATGATGATCATGAAGCTTCAGATCAAGTTACTGAACTTCGTAGGTCCACAAGGACACGTTCCGCACCAGAGTGGTACGGCAACCCTGTCCTGGAAATCATGTTGTTAGACAACGGTGAACCTTCGAACTATGAAGAAGCGATGGCGGGCCCGGATTCCGACAAATGGCTAGAAGCCATGAAATCCGAGATAGGATCCATGTATGAAAACGAAGTATGGACTTTGACTGACTTGCCCGATGATCGGCGAGTAATAGAAAACAAATGGATCTTTAAGAAGAAGACGGACGCGGATGGTAATGTGACCATCTATAAGGCTCGACTTGTCGCTAAGGGTTATCGACAAGTTCAAGGGGTTGACTACGATGAGACTCTCTCACCCGTAGCAAAGGTGAAGTCCGTCCGAATCATGTTAGCAATTGCCGCATACTATGATTATGAGATTTGGCAGATGGACGTCAAAACGGCATTCCTTAACGGCTTCCTTAAGGAAGAGTTGTATATGATGCAGCCGGAAGGTTTTGTCGATCTTAAGAATGCTAACAAAGTATGCAAGCTGCAGCGCTCAATCTATGGGCTGGTGCAAGCATCTCGGAGTTGGAACATTCGCTTTGATGAGATGATCAAAGCGTTTGGGTTTACACAGACTTATGGAGAAGCCTGTGTTTACAAGAAAGTGAGTGGGAGCTCTGTAGCATTTCTCATATTATATGTGGATGACATATTATTGATGGGAAATCATATAGAATTCTTGGAAAGTATAAAGGCCTATTTGAATAAGTGTTTTTCAATGAAGGACCTTGGAGAAGCTGCTTATATATTAGGCATCAAGATCTATAGAGATAGATCAAGACGCCTCATTGGTCTTTCACAGAGTACATACCTTGACAAGATATTGAAGAAGTTCAATATGGATCAGTCCAAGAAGGGGTTCTTGCCTGTATTGCAAGGTGTGCAATTGAGCACGGCTCAATGCCCGACCACGGCAGAAGATATAGAAAAGATGAGTGTCATCCCCTATGCCTCGGCCATAGGGTCTATTATGTATGCCATGCTGTGTACCAGACCTGATGTAAACCTTGCCGTAAGTTTGGTAGGAAGGTACCAAAGTAATCCCGGCATGGAACACTGGACAGCGGTCAAGAATATCCTAAAGTACCTGAAAGGGACTAAGGATATGTTTCTCGTTTATGGAGGTGACGAAGAGCTCGTCGTAAAGGGTTACGTCGACGCTAGCTTCGACACAGATTTGGATGACTCGAAGTCACAAACCGGATACGTGTATATTTTGAATGGAGGAGCAGAAGCTGGTGCAGTTGCAAGCAAAGCGTCGTGGCGGGATCTACATGTGAAGCGGAGTACATGGCAGCCTCGGAGGCAGCACAGGAAGCAGTCTGGATGAAGGAGTTCATTACTGACCTAGGGGTGATTCAAAATGCGTCGGGCCCGATGACTCTCTTCTGTGACAACACTGGAGCCATTGCCCTTGCGAAGGAGCCCAGGTTTCACAGGAAGACCAGGCATATCAAGCGTCGCTTCAACTCCATTCGTGAAAGTGTTCAAAATGGAGACATAGATATTTGTAAAGTACATACGGACCTGAATGTAGCAGATCCGTTGACTAAACCTCTCCCTAGAGCAAAACATGATCAACACCGGGACGCAATGGGTGTTCGATTCATCACAATGTAACTAGATTATTGACTCTAGTGCAAGTGGGAGACTGTTGGAAATATGCCCTAGAGGCAATAATAAATGGTTATTATTATATTTCTTTGTTCATGGTAATTGTCTATTATTCATGCTATAATTGTATTGTCCGGAAATCGTAATACATGTGTGAATACGTAGACCACAACGTGTCCCTAGTAAGCCTCTAGTTGACTAGCTCGTTGATCAACAGATAGTCATGGTTTCCTGACTATGGACATTGGATGTCATTGATAACGGGATCACATCATTAGGAGAATGATGTGATGGACAAGACCCAATCCTAAGCATAGCATAAAAGATCGTGTAGTTTCGTTTGCTAGAACTTTTCCAATGTCAAGAATCTTTTCCTTAGACCATGAGATCGTGCAACTCCCGGATACCGTAAGAGTGCTTTGGGTGTGCCAAACATCACAACGTAACTGGGTGACTATAAAGGTGCACTACGGGTATCTCCGAAAGTGTCTATTGGGTTGGCACGGATCAAGACTGGGATTTGTCACTCCGTGTGACGGAGAGGTATCTCTGGGCCCACTCGGTAATGCATCATCATAATGAGCTCAATGTGACTAAGGCATTAGTCACGGGATCATGCATTCCGGTACGAGTAAAGAGACTTTCCGGTAACGAGATTGAACAAGGTATTGGGATACCGACGATCGAATCTCGGGCAAGTAACATACCGATTGACAAAGGGAATTGCATACGGGATTGATTGAATCCTCGACACCGTGGTTCATCCGATGAGATCATCGTGGAACATGTGGGAGCCAACATGGGTATCCAAATCCCGCTGTTGGTTATTGACCGGAGAGGCGTCTCGGTCATGTCTGCATGTCTCCCGAACCCGTAGGGTCTACACACTTAAGGTTCGGTGACGCTAGGGTTGTAGAAACATGTGTATGCGGAAACCCAAAAGTTGTTCGGATTCCCGGATGAGATTCCGGACGTCACGAGAGGTTCCGGAATGGTCTGGAGGTGAAGAATTATATATATGAAGTCAAGTTTCGGCCACCGGGAAAGTTTCGGGGGTTACCGGTATTGTACCGGGACCACCGGAAGGGCCCCGGGGGTCCATCGGGTGGGGCCACCTATCCCGGAGGGCCCCGTGGGCTTAAGTGGGAAGGGAACCAGCCCCTAGTGGGCTGGGCGCCCCCCCGTGGGCCTTCCCCCATGCGCCTAGGGTTGGGAACCCTAGGGTGGGGGGCTTCCCACTTGCCTTGGGGGGCAAGGCACCCCCCTTGGCCGCCGCCCCCACCCTAGATGGGTCTTGGCCGGCGCCCCCCTCCCAGGGGGCCTATATAAAGGGGGGAGGGAGGGCAGCAAAAACACAGCCTTGGGCGCCTCCCTCCTCCCCTGCAACACCTCTCTCTCTCGTATAAGCTCGGCGGAGCCCTGCCGACATCCCGCTGCATCCACCACCACGCCGTCGTGCTGCTGGATCTCCATCAACCTCTCCTTCCCCCTTGCTGGATCAAGAAGGAGGAGACGTCGCTGTACCGTACGTGTGTTGAACGCGGAGGTGTCGTGCGTTCGGCACTCGGTCATCGGTGATTTGGATCACGGCGAGTACGACTCCGTCATCCACGTTCATTGGAACGCTTCCGCTCGCGATCTACAAGGGTATGTAGATGCACTCCTTTCCCCTCGTTGCCAGTATACTCCATAGATGCATCTTGGTGAACGTAAGAAAATTTTAAAATTATGTTACGATTCCAACAGGAATATTCTTCGTTGACCATGAGAGCTTATTATGGGCTAAGTTGGGACACCCCTGCAGGGTATTATCTTTCGAAAGCCGTGCCCGCGGTTATGTGGCAGATGGGAATTTGTTAATATCCGGTTGTAGAGAACTTGACACTTGACATTAATTAAAACGCATCAACCGCGTGTGTAGCCGTGATGGTCTCTTCTCGGCGGAGTCCGGGAAGTGAACACGGTTTCTGGGTTATGTTTGACGTAAGTAGGAGTTCAGGATCACTTCTTGATCATTGTTAGTTCACGACCATTCCTTTGCTTCTCTTCTCGCTCTCATTTGCGTAAGTTAGGCACCATATCTTGCTTAGTCGTTGCTGCAACCTCACCACTTTACCCCTTCCTTTCCCTTTAAGCTTTGCTAGTCTTGATACCCATGGTAATGGGATTGCTGAGTCCTCATGGCTCACAGATTACTACACCACCAGTTGCAGGTACAGGTTATGCGATGATCATGACGCGAGAGCGATGTTTACTTGTTTGGAGTTCTTCTTCTGCTTCTTCGTTCAGGGGATAGGTTCCAGGTCGGCAGCCTGGGCTAGCAGGGTGGATGTCGTTCGAGTTTCTGTTTATGTTTCATCCGTAGTCGGATGTTGAGCTTATGTATGATGTATTGATGTATTCTTGCGGCATTTGGATGCCTTGTATGTATCCCCAAATTTTATGTAATGTTGATGTAATGATATCCACCTTGCAAAAGCGTCTTCAAGATGCGCTTCTATCCTTCGTGGGACCTTCGTGTTCCTTTAGGATAGGGTCGCATCTTGGGCGTGACAAGTTGGTATCAGAGCCTCGACCGACCCTAGGAGCCCCCCTTGATTGATTGTGTAGTTTGGCCGTTGTTGAGTCTAGAAGAAAACTTTTTCTGAGTCTATTTATATCGGAGAGTAGGAATTCTTTTTACTCCTCTGCCCCTTCGTCGCTCTGGTGAGAAATCTTGACGTAGGTGTTTCGACTTACTTCTCTTCCCCTTCAAATTTTTTAGGATCTCGCGGTTAGTTTTTGTTCGTTGTCCATCCTCTTTTCAATCCGGCACATTTCTCTTCGAGTGTTTTCGGTCCTCGTCATCTTTTGCGAGATCAGTCTGCAGTTATTTCTCTTCCGTTGTCGTTTCCTTGTCCGAAGTTGTCCTTGTTTTTTTTCCCACCCGCCCACCCTTCTTCTTCTCGGAACCGGAGTCTATAATCGAGTATCTACTCTACTCGTGCGAAATCTTTGCTTTCTCTCCTCAATTATTTCAACCGATGCTTTTCCCTTCAAAGCTATTCGTCGATTTCCCCTTCCAAGTTGTCGTTGTTTTTCCCGCCCTCCCACCCTTTTTATTCCCGGAGTCTGT
>NC_057802.1:121356409-121357038 GCF_018294505.1 Triticum aestivum | reverse complement strand
AGTCTGTGCCACTATTCAAGCACCTATTTCATTCGTGCGGAGTATCTTCAGTCTTTCCTCAATTATTTCAACCGGTGAATTCTTGTCAAGTTCATCTTTGATTCGTCTTGTTTTCTTCTCCGACGGATTCAATTCCAATTTTCAGTAGTGATTATATTTTTTTCCTCGGCTCAAATGTTTCCCGTTGCTCGTTCTCCTCTCGTCATTTAATCATTCCGGAGTGATGAAGACATCTCAGGAGATTTATCTGTGTTCGAATTAATTCGAGGTTGTCACCTCATTCAAATATTTTAATTGTTCTGGTGCATCATCTATCTGGTCAACAATCCTTTCTCAACGGTGTTTCTTTTTAGTGGGCCCTAACCCACAGGTCTTTTCCCAGGTTCTTACCTGACTCTTCTAATTGTCCCGCAGTTATTCTCAAATCCTTTTCGAAGTTTGACGTAAGTATGAATTTCATCAGTCAGATGTTTCTTCAAGATCGCTTTCAAATTCTTTCATGTTCGGGCCAACATTCTTCTCCCGGAGCATCTCAACAACTTTGGTGTTCTTTCTCGTCGTCATTCTCAACTTTTGAGGACCGAAGAAGAGTTTCCTTTTAATCTTGTCCGTTCTCACGGAGATTCGCA
>NC_057802.1:121354321-121356263 GCF_018294505.1 Triticum aestivum | reverse complement strand
GTCCTTCTAAGTTTTCTAATCCGTTCTCCGATTATTCTATATTCGTGCCCCTTCGTTCATTTACATATTCTTCCAGTGCTGCGTTCAAGTATGCTTCAATCAGCTCGTGATCTCTCCTTTCAATTGCATTTGATTCCCTCAAGTATATTCGTGCTTTTCCTATTTTCCCGGTGAGTCATTCTCCTTCGTCAGTCAATTTTAAATTCCTACGGTGGCTCGCTCTAGATTTCTTTCCGTTGTTATCATATCTATTAATTCGTTCTTTCCAAATCCTACCGGTGGTTCACGAAGATTTTCTCAAGTTTTGGCGCTATATCTTCCTTTAATCCTTTCCAACGCGAATAAGTGGTATGCAAATCCATTGTTTCTCATCGATTTAATCGATGGAGGATAAGCATAACGTAATTCTTATTATTCTTTCTTCATGTGGATTAATCTTTTCTTTTCGGAGATTGATCATCTCATCACTTTCTCGGTGCAAAGTGTTTTTTCATCTATTCTTTTCCGGAGTTCAAATTACTCGGCCATCTCGTCGGAACCTCCATCTAAATCATCGCAAGGATTTAATCTTATCCCTTTCATCCTTCAATTTTATCGGCATTCTTTTGTTACCGGAGTTCTTCATGGTGGTTCTTCATGATTTAATTCATTCTTCAAGAGTTCATCAAGATTTTGTTGCTGGAGTTCAAGTATCTTTCTTCTCGCGTCTCGAAGTGCAATTAAATTCTCCGTATTCTTTTGAAGTGGAGTTTTGCATTTCTTCGTTCTCTCTCAGTTATTCAATCTTTTTCCTCTTGTGGTCGGTTATCACCTCGAAATCTTGAGATGTTTCCTATAAGACCATAACAAGCTTATTCTTCTTTGTGGTTGATTTTCTCAACAACCCCATTTTAACCTTCCTTCTAAAGATGCTTTCAATTTCATTCGTGGCACAAGTTGTCATTTTCTCCTCCGTTCGTTTCATTCAACTATTTTATTTCTTCCGGAGATCTTGTGTCGTGCCTTCATAAAGTACCATTCCATCCTCTCAAGCTCGTGTTCTATTCCTCCATGTTTCAGCCGGAGTGCTGCCTAATTCTTTCATTCTTATTCCTTTTCTATCTTGTTCTAACTGGAGTGGTTTCAGAGTTTATCTGATTCCGTGAGCATTTGATTCTCGTCTTTCTCGTCGTTCCTTTTCTTCTCGAGTGCTCTCGATTCTTTGATTTCCTCTTGTGTTCTTATTTGACCTCATCTTCTTTCTCTTCCGTCTCGGTCCTAAGATCTCGGGACGAGATCTCTTGTTAGTGGAGGAGTGTTGTAACGCCCCGGATCCGATGCGCCAGGTGTCTGCCAGTTGTTCGTCATCATTGCCATGTCATTTGCTTGCGTGTTGCATTTTGCCATGTCATCATTTGCATTTCATAACATGTCATCATGTGCATTGCATTTGCATACGTGTTCCTCTCATGCTTCCGAGCATTTTCCCCGTTGTCCGTTTTGCAATCCGGCACTCCCACCTCCTCCGGCGCACCCCTCTTGTTTGTTTTTCGTGTGCGGGTGTTGAACTTTCTCGGAATGCACCGAGTCTTGTCAAGTGGCCTTGGTATACTACCGGTGGACCACGGGTCAAGTTTCGTTCCATTTGGAGGTCGTTTGGTACTCCAACGGTTAACCGGGCATCCGCAGAGTCCGTTTTTGTGTTGCAGCAAAACCCCCCTTCAAACAGCCCCAAAATCCCTCTGAGTCTCTGCTTTGCTCTCGGTCGTTCGATCACGATCGCGTGGGCGAAAACCGCACCTCGTTTGGACTCTCCTAGCTCCCTCTGCCTATACATATATGTGTGCCCTCCCGAAATTCGCGGATGATACCCTAGCGTCTTCCACCTCGCGCCGCCGGACAAATTCGTCCGCGCCGGACATGTCCACCCGCCACCTCACTCCAGCCAATAGCAGGCTGCCAC
>NC_057802.1:121333558-121353534 GCF_018294505.1 Triticum aestivum | reverse complement strand
CCGGTGCCGCCTCCCCGCCGACCCTCTCCTCCGTCCCCGTCCTCCGGCGTCGCCCTCCTCCCGCCACTGCTCCGGCGAGCGCCGGCCCGGGCCCGAGCTCGAGCGGCCTCCCCTCGATCCAGATCTACAGTGGACGAGGTTGACCCCGAAATTATTGCCAAGTCCCAGATTTTTCATAATATGTGCCCATGTTCTCTGCATCATAACTCCTCACATGTAGCTCCGATTCGTGCGTGTAATATGTCAAATTGTTCGTCTCGTGATGATCTACCTTTTGTTCAATTGCACCATGTTCATTATAGGGTCATCTTGATGCCCAAATCTCTGTTGGAAGAGGGCTAGTTGCTGTTATCTGCGGGTTCTTAACAGAACTTGGTGATTTGTTATTTTTGTATCTTTTAATCGGTGCATCTTATGGGCATGAGCTCCACATGTGTTTTGTAGTATGCCATGCCATCTTTCCAAGGGTGTATGCCATGTATTTTTGTGATATCTGTGGTGACTAGCACAAGCATCCAAACTAGGCCCCGTAATGTTTCTCATTTCAGGGACAGTGATTTCTCTAAGTCCTTGTCTGCTGTCATTTTGTTGCCATGTAAACTTGATGCTACAGAGAGATACATGCATATTTTGGAGATGTTAAGTAAGGATGTTTTGTAGTTATTGTTGTAGTTGATCCATTCCAGCCTTTGTTTGCAATTATGGAGTGCCATAGCATGACTCAATCTTGCTCTACTTTTGCTATAAAATATTTCTGGCAGATTCTTAACATGATATGCAATTTTGCCAAGCTTGTTGTAGTTGATCCATACATGCTATGCGTTTGTTCTTGCCATGGATAGCTTCATAAACATGCCATCTTGCTGTAGGAATGCTTGTTTTGTCATTCATTGCTTTGTGGTGGGTGCCTCAAGCTCACCAACATGCCTTCTTATTATAGTTTTTGCCAGGCTCTGTTTTCTGCCAAGTCTGAAACCTGATAACGAAACTTGCTATGTTTACATGCTGCCATCATATCTTCTGGTCCTTTTTGGCTTATGGTCAGTAAGGGACTTTTGTCATATGCATGTAGTAGAATACTTCCATGCCTTGTTTTGCCATGTTAAGTTCCTGTAGCATGTTGATTACGTGCTCTGAACATTGCTACCTGATGCTGTTTTCTGTCATGTCCAGTAATTTCACCAAGTCTGTGAACCTGTTATTATTTGCAATCTTGCCATGTCCTTTTGAGCTGTTCTAGTGATTTCTGGAGATAGCTCAGTGTTCATGTTTTGTTGTGCTTTACCTGTTCATCATGTCCATGCCTTCTGTTTTCTTGTTGAGTTGCTGTAGCATATTGTTTTGATGCTTGCATCATGCCTAGTTGCTGTTTTGGACAGATTGTTGCTCTGTCTTGTTTGGAGTGTATGTGTTGCACCGTTGCTCCGTTTCGAGCATGCTCTATATGAAACTTGCTTAGTTTTGCATGTAGTCTCATATTATCATGTTGCATCCTTGTTTTGAGGTGTTTGCTTGATGTTTGTATGCATTTTGCATCAATGCCATGCTTATCTTGTGTTGCTCTTATCTTCTAGGCCGTAGCTCCGAATCTAATGAACTTTATATGTAACTTGACTAGAATTTCGTGTAGATCATCATGGTGCTCTTTAACTTGCTTTTTAACAACTTGAACATAAGGTTTATTCAGTTCTGGACCAATTTCGAAATTTGCATATGAGGACTTACCGGAATTGTTATATGTTGTTTCCGGCCTCACTTAAACTTGTTGTGATGTGTTGTTCTTGTTTGCTTCATCTCTTGCCGTGTGTAGCTTCATATAGCCTTGTCACGCATCATTCTTGTTTGAGCATCATGCCTTGTTCATGTGTGGTGTGTTTACCTTGTTGTGTGCTTCTTCTCGATAGTTCCCGTGTCGTTGCGATCCTGAGGATTCGTTTGTCTTCGTGGCTTCTTCTTCTTCATGGACTCGTTCTTCTTCCTAGCGGGATTTCAGGCAAGCTGACCGTCACCTTGGATCTCATTACTATCATTGCTATGCTAGTTGCTTCGTTCTATCGCTATGTTGCGTTACCTATCACTTGTTCCTCAAGCCTCCCATTTTGCCATGAACCTCTAACCTTTGTCACCCTTCCTAGCAAACCGTTGTTTGGCTATGTTACCGCTTTTGCTCAGCCCCTCTTATAGCATTGCTAGTTGCAGGTGAAGATGAAGATTGCTCCATGTTGGATTATGTTTATGTTGGGATATCACAATATCTCTTATATTATTAATGCATCTATATACTTGGTAAAGGGTGGAAGGCTCGGCCTTATGCCTGGTGTTTTGTTCCACTCTTGCCGCCCTAGTTTCCGTCATACCGGTGTTATGTTCCTTGATCTTGCGTCCCTCACACGGTTGGGTGATTTATGGGACCCCCTTGACAGTTCGCCTTGAATAAAACTCTTCCAGCAAGGCCCAACCTTGGTTTTACATTTGCCTCACCTAGCCTTTTTCCCTTGGGAGTCGCGCTCTCGAGGGTCATCTTTATTTACCCCCCCGGGCCAGTGCTCCTTCGAGTGTTGGTCCAACCTGTCAGTCGCCGGTGGCCACCAGGGGCAACTCTAGGCTGGCCTACCGGAAGCTTGGACAATCCGGTGTGCCCTGAGAACGAGATATGTGCAGCTCCTATCGGGATTTGTCGGCACATTCGGGCGGCTTTGCTGGTTTTGTTTTACCATTGTCGAAATGTCTTGTAACCGGGATTCCGAGACTGATCGGGTCTTCCCGGGAGAAGGAATATCCTTCGTTGACCGTGAGAGCTTATTATGGGCTAAGTTGGGACACCCCTGCAGGGTATTATCTTTTGAAAGCCATGCCCGCGGTTATGTGGCAGATGGGAATTTGTTAATATCCGGTTGTAGAGAACTTGACACTTGACCTTAATTAAAACGCATCAACCGCGTGTGTAGCCGTGATGGTCTCTTCTCGGCGGAGTCCGGGAAGTGAACACGGTTTCTGGGTTATGTTTGACGTAAGTAGGAGTTCAGGATCACTTATTGATCATTGTTAGTTCACGACCGTTCCTTTGCTTCTCTTCTCGCTCTCATTTGCGTAAGTTAGCCACCATATCTTGCTTAGTCGCTGCTGCAACCTCACCACTTTACCCCTTCCTTTCCCTTTAAGCTTTGCTAGTCTTGATACCCATGGTAATGGGATTGCTGAGTCCTCGTGGCTCACAAATTACTACACCACCAGTTGCAGGTACAGGTTATGCGATGATCATGACGCGAGAGCGATGTTTACTTGTTTGGAGTTCTTCTTCTGCTTCTTCTTCGTTCAGGGGATAGGTTCCAGGTCGGCAGCCTGGGCTAGCAGGGTGGATGTCGTTCGAGTTTTTGTTTATGTTTCATCCGTAGTCGGATGTTGAGCTTATGTATGATGTATTGATGTATTCTTGCGGCATTTGTATGCCTTGTATGTATCCCCAAATTTTATGTAATGTTGATGTAATGATATCCACCTTGCAAAAGCGTCTTCAAGATGCGCTTCTATCCTTGGTGGGACCTTCGTGTTCCTTTAGGATAGGGTCGCATCTTGGGCGTGACAAGTTGGTATCAAAGCCTCGACCGACCCTAGGAGTCCCCCCCTTGATTGATCGTGTAGTTTGGCCGTTGTTGAGTCTAGAAGAAAACTTTTTTTGAGTCTAGTTATATCGGAGAGTAGGAATTCTTTTTACTCCTCTGCCCCTTCGTCGCTCTGGTGAGAAATCTTGACGTAGGTGTTTCGACTTACTTCTCTTCCCCTTCAAATTTTTTTTAGGATCTCGCGGTTAGTTTTCGTTCGTTGTCCATCCTCTTTTCAATCCGGCGCATTTCTCTTCGAGTGTTTTCGGTCCTCGTCATCTTTTGCGAGATCAGTCCGCAGTTATTTCTCTTCCGTTGTCGTTTCCTTGTCCGAAGTTGTCCTTGTTTTTTTCCCACCCGCCCACCCTTCTTCTTCTCGGAACCGGAGTCTGTAATCGAGTATCTACTCTACTCGTGCGAAATCTTTGCTTTCTCTCCTCAATTATTTCAACCGATGCTTTTCCCTTCAAATCTATTCGTCGATTTCCCCTTCCAAGTTGTCGTTGTTTTTCCCGCCCTCCCACCCTTTTTATTCCCGGAGTCTGAGCCGCTATTCAAGCACCTATTTCATTCGTGCGGAGTATCTTCAGTCTTTCCTCAATTATTTCAACCGGTGAATTCTTGTCAAGTACATCTTTGATTCGTCTTGTTTTCTCCTCCAGCGGATTCAATTCCAATTTTCGGTAGTTGTTGAGGATATAGACCTTAGAGTCACCCGCCAGGAGGGGCCGGGTTACTCTAATGGTCATTACCAGAAGTCCGGAGCCAAGCTTGAAGACGGTGGGCCAGAGATGGGCTTAAGACCCGGATATGGCTTAAGGCACGTAGTTACAATCGTTATTATGGTAGAACTTGTAGTGCAAGGCAAGTATGATTGAGAGTCCGAGCCGGACGCTCTTATGAGCCGGCCGGGACTCTGAGGGCTGCTGGGCGTCAGCCTCCCTATATAAAGGGACGACCCGACAGTGGTTTAGAGACAAGAAAAATCTCATCGAGAGCCGGACATAGCGGTTTAGCTCCCTGGTGATCGTAACCCTAAATCAATACCATCCCAACTGGACGTAGGCTTTTACCTTCACCGTAAGGGGCCGAACCAGTATAAACCCTCGTGTCCCTCGTCCCACATTAACCCCTTCAAGCTTCCTGGTTGCGATGGCTCCACGACTAAGTCCAAGCTCGAGGACATCTGCCGTGACAATTCCACGACAGTTGGCGCCCACCGTGGGGCTAGCGCACGGTGGATTTGAGTTCTTGAAGGGCAGCTTCGAAGGGCTCAAGGGATACGCTATGGGCCAGATGACCAAGAGTCATCGCGGCAAGCTCTACATCGACGATGCAAACTGGGGCCCCGACGCCGGCTCAATTGAGTACGGGTACCGGGTCCCCTTCGGCGGAATTCATGTCTTCATTGGCATGATTGGTGAACCGGGACCTGAGCCAGATCTCTGCGCCGATCTCATCGAAACGGCTCAGCGCGCACGACCCGCCCGGGCCCGGCCTGCCTTAAGGCGCGCTTTTGTGGGATGCATCCATGGAGGGCCCTCTGATCCAGCTGGGTCTGGTGATGAGACGGCCGCCGGCTCTGACGGCGAGTCGGCCACCGATGAGTCAAACTCGTTGTACCAACTTCAGGATGGCAGGCTCATGGGTTGTTCCGATGGTGACAGTATTCCGGACCTATTTGAGCCGCCAAGTCAGGTTGGAGTTTTTATGGCTGGTGCGCAGCCTGTTCAGAACCCCGCTGCTGGAGTGGGAACCCCGGTGCCTTCGCCGGCTCAGGTGCTAATGGATCTCACGGACAAGATGACGGCCCTGTTAACCGCCACGGTTGACCCGGCGGATCAAGCTCGGCATGACGCGGAGGTGGCACAGTTAAAATTGGATCTAGTGAAGGCTAAAGAGGATCTTGCAGCGGAAGGGATCAGGCTGGCTGTGGAGAGGGCGGCTCTCGATGCCCAAACTCAGCTGATCCAGGCGCAGTCCTTCCAACTCACGATGGATCAAAACGCGGCCAATGAGGTCCTGAGAAGGATGCATCAAAAGGCCCAATCTCGACTCCCTCCGGTTTACGATCCACGCAACCTCTTCAACACGCCTGGTGCAGGGTCTAGTAACCCGCCCGGGATCATAGCGCCCGGGTCTGGACCCCTTATTCAGCCACGAGTGATGGGGCCTCCCCAGGTGCCCCCTACCCCGCCTCAGTATGTGCCAATACCCCCGGGTCATTATAATAACCCGCTGGAGAACATGGTCACTGCGGCAGCACGGCTGGCGGCTCTTCCAGTTGACGGCGACTCTCCGACAGCTATTGAAACCCGCCGGGTCAGGGAACTCCTTCAGACAGCACTGGCGCAGCAAGAGGCGTACTCCTACAGCCGGGACAGGATCCACTCGACCCCTCGTCCAGGCCAGAGCCCGAGTTACAGCCGGCACATGGTCTCAGCAACCGGCTCAAGTAACGTCCGACGCCATGACCCGCCCCCTGGCCATGGCCCGGCTCATAATGGAGCCTTTTACGCAGCAGACCAAGCGCGGCAAGAGGTGGAGCAAGTGCCGCAATTGACGGCTTACCAGACCCCCCCGGCTTATCCGACGGCTTCCATTGATGTGGGTATCCCTACCAGGACCGGGGGTGTCCCTTGTTTAGTGCCAGCTATCCGTAATGAACGTCTACCTAAAGATTTCAAGGGCCCTAGGAAGGTGCCTAATTACACAGCTGACTTACAACCCGCAGCCTGGATCGAGAGTTATGAGATGGCTATGGAGCTGCTGGAGGTCAGTGAGGCGTCCATAGCCAAGTATTTCACCATGATGTTAGATGGGACTGCCTGCACTTGGTTAAAAGGGCTACCACCGAATTCCATTGGGTCTTGGGCTGAGCTGAAGGCCCGGTTCATCCAAAACTTCAAAGATACCTGTAGGCAGTCTATGTCAATTGTGGATTTGACTAACTGCAAGCAGCAGGAGGGTGAGTCCATGACACATTGGGTTCGCCGGGTTAAGGAGATCATACATTCGCCAGACAAGATGGATGCCGGCTCAGCGGTTTTAATGCTGGAGCAGAATTGCTGTTTTGTGCCCCTGAAGATGAAACTCGGGCGGCTTAAGCGCGACTGCAGTGATATGGGTACACTAATGGCAGCCCTTGTCAAGTACGCCGATTCTGATGGTACCAAGGATCCCCCTTCAGATGATGAAAGGACAGGGAAGGGAAAGAAGAACGGCAATGGCAAGGGTCCTCAGTTTAACCCGGGGAACCAAGGAGGAGGCAAGCGCAAGGCAGATGGCAGCCTAGAGTTTGTGGCCAACGCCAGCGCACAAGGCAATAACCAGCGACGCAAGGGGAGGCCCCCTCCCAGAGGCGGCGGGTCAGGACCTTCACTGGAGCAGCTGTTGAATGAGCCTTGTCCGAGACACGGCTCTAGAGAGAAGCCAGCGACTCATCTATGGAAGGATTGTGCAATCATGAAAGCCTTTAAAAACTACAATGGCCCGGGCGGCGGCTCAGGTGTCGGCGGCTCAGGCGCCGGCGGCTTTCATGGCCCGGGGGGCGGCTCAAATTCTGGTCCTCAGAGCGGTCAAGGGGGCTTTAATAAACAGTCTGGCCAGGGTCATCAACAGCAGCAGGGGGTAATCAGACCAATCCAAAGCAGCTTAGCGGTGGACAGTATCATGCGTTTACCACTAGTTTGTGCAAGCGAGATCAGAAGCTTCACAAGAGGGCTGCGAATGCTGTTGAGCCGGCGATCCCACGCTACTTGCGGTGGTCTGAGCAACCTATAGTGTGGGGTAGGGAGGATCACCCTCCCCGGGTGGATAACGCGGGCCACTTGGCCTTAGTGGTGGCTCCTCAAGTGGTAGGATATAAATTCACAAAGGTGCTCATGGATGGAGGCAGCAGCATCAACATCCTCTATTATGAGACTTTTCGCCGTATGGGGTTGGTTGATAACAACCTCAGCCAGTCGAACACTATCTTCCATGGCGTGGTACCTGGTAAATCGGCTTATCCAGTCGGCAAGATCGAATTGGAAGTGGCTTTTGGTGATGAAAACAACTACAGGGTGGAGAAATTGACCTTTGAGGTGGTCAAGAAAAGAAGTCCCTACCATGCTATATTTGGACGGCCAGCTTACGCCAAGTTCATGGCACGGCCGTGTTATGTGTATTTACAGCTCAAGATGCCGGGTCACAATGGGACCATTACGGTTCACGGCAGCCGGAAAGTGGCTCTGGAGTGTGAGGAAGGCGATGCGGCTTATGCAGAATCTGTGTGTGCTACAGAGGAGTTGAAGTTTTACAAGGACAATGTTGACCCAACAGATATGACCTCTCTGAAAAAGCCAACTAAAGAACAAGAGCCGGCAATGAAATTTAAATCAGCTGATGAGACTAAACTTGTTGATTTTGTTCCAGGTGACTCATCTCAGCAGTTTAGCATCAGTGCAAATCTTGATCCAAAATAGGTAAGCGCGCTCATCGAGTTCATCCGTGAGAATAGGGGCATCTTCGCATGGAAACCTTCTGACATGCCAGGTGTACCTAGAGAACTCGCTGAGCATACTCTCAATGTTCATCCTAAATTTAAGCCGGTCAGACAGTTCCTTCGGCGGTTTAATGAAGAGAGGCGGAATGCTATTGGTGAAGAGGTGGCCCGGCTCTTGGCAGCCGGGTTTATCGTTGAAGTCTTTCACCCAGAGTGGTTGGCTAACCCGGTGCTCGTACTCAAGAAGAACGGCACCTGGCGGATGTGTGTGGACTACACGGACTTGAACAAGGCGTGTCCGGCTGATCCTTTTGCCCTCCCCCGTATTGATCAAATCATTGATGCTACGGCAGGTTGTGCACGTCTAAGTTTCTTGGATCCTTATTCCGATTATCATCAGATTAAGATGGCAGTTAAGGACCAGGAGAAGACGGCGTTCATTACTCCCTTTGGTGCCTTCTGCTATGTATCCATGCCTTTTGGACTCAAGTGTGCACAGGCGATTTACCAGCGTTGTGTACAAAACTGTCTTCATAAACAGATTGGGCGTAATGTTCACGCTTACGTGGACGATATTGTGGTTAAGTCCATAAAAGAGGAAACCCTGATAGATGATTTAAGGGAATCCTTTGATAATCTCCGGGTCTATAAGATGATGCTTAACCCGGCCAAGTGTGTCTTTGGTGTTCCTGCAGGCAAACTCTTGGGCTTCTTGGTTTCTGACAGGGGCATTGAGGCTAACCCGGAGAAGATCAAGGCCATCACCTCCCTGGCTAAGCCGGCGTGTATAAATGACGTTCAGCGCTTGGCGGGTCGCATTGCTGCTTTAAGCCATTTTATAAGCCGTTTGGGTGAGATGGCCATGCCCTTATATCAGTTGATGAAGAAAACTGATAACTTTGTCTGGAATGATGCAGCTAATACCGCCTTTGAGGATTTGAAGAAGCAGCTGGCAGCGCCCCCAGTCCTTGCTGCTCCGGTTGATAAGGAGCCCTTGCTACTGTATGTGGCGGCAAACGCACGAGCCGTCAGTGTGCCTATTGTGGTAGAGCGCAAGGAGGCGGGTAAGGAACATCCGGTTCAGCGGCCGGTTTATTATGTCAGCGAAGTGCTCATTGAGTCCAAGCAACGGTACCCGCATTGGCAGAAGCTTGTGTATGGTGTGTTCATGGCGAGCCGGAAACTTAAGCATTATTTTCAGGGTCATCCCATCACTGTGGTCAGCTCTGCCCCCCTTGGTGACATCGTCCAAAACAGAGAGGCCACAGGGAGAATTGCTAAGTGGGCTATAGAACTTGGACCTCATGGTCTCAAATATGTGCCACGCACTGCTGTTAAATCTCAGGCCTTGGTGGATTTCATCAATGATTGGATAGAGTCACAAGTGCCTGAGCAGAAGCCGGATAACACATATTGGACTATTCACTTCGATGGGTCCAGGCAGTTGGAGGGCTCGGGGGCTGGTGTTGTATTGGCTTCCCCTAAAGGTGACAAGTTCCATTATGTGCTACAGTTGATGTTTCCTTGCACTAACAATGCGGCTGAGTACGAGGCCTTGCTCCACGGTCTTCAGATGGCTAAGGAAATGAGCTTGAGCCGGGTAAGATGCTTCGGTGACTCAGACTTGGTGGCTCAACAAGTATCCGACAAGTGGGACTCTAAGGACCCGCTCATGGCGACTTATTGCCGCGAAGTTGATGCCATTGCTGGGCACTTTCAGGGCTACCAAGTAGAGAACATTGATCGCAGGAAGAACGAGGCGGCTGATGCCCTAAGCCGGCTAGGCTCTCAGCGAAAGCCGGTGCCGCCTAACACTTTCCTGGATGTCCTGTATAGCCCTTCGGTTAAGTTGCCTACGGAGGAAGACTTGGCTGTCCCTGACCCGGAGGCACGACTGGTGGCGGCTCTCCATATCATACCAGACTGGACAATGCCATATCTGGCTTACATGACCCGGGGCGAGTTGCCTGAGGATGAAACTCTGGCCAGGCAAATAACCTGGCGGGCCAAGTCAATGATTGTTATCGATGGCGAGTTACATCATCGCAGTGTTACAGGAGCGTTTCAGCGTTGTGTCTCCCCTGAGGAAGGTCAAGAGATCTTCCGTGAGATCCATGAAGGGGATTGTGGCCATCACGCCGGCTCAAAGTCTCTTGTGGCCAAGGCTTTTCGTCATGGTTTCTATTGGTTGACGGCTCATGCTAATGCAGAGGACTTGGTCAGTAAATGTGATGGTTGCCAGAGGTTCTCACGACGGGCTCATGTGCCGGCTCAGGAGCTGAGGATGATCCCAATCACTTGGCCCTTTGCGGTCTGGGGGCTTGATATGGTTGGGCCTTTTAAAAGGTCCAAGGATAAGAAGACCCACCTCTTGGTGGCAGTTGATAAGTTCACAAAGTGGGTGGAAGCTGAGCCAGTTAGCAAGTGCGATGCAGCCACGGCGGTTCAATTTACGAAAAAGGTGATTTTCCGCTTTGGTTTTCCGCACAGCATCATAACTGACAATGGCACCAATCTCTCCAAAGGCGCCATGGAAGAGTTTTGTCAACGAGAGCATATCCGACTTGATGTTTCCTCAGTGGCTCATCCTCAATCCAATGGTCAAGCTGAGAGAGCTAACCAGGAGATTCTGAAGGGCATCAAGCCCCGGCTTTTGGTCCCTTTGCAACGGACGCCGGGTTGTTGGGTGGAGGAGTTGCCCTCTGTCTTATGGAGCATCAACACTACTCCTAACAGGTCTACAGGCTTCATGCCTTTCTTCATGGTTTATGGAGCAGAAGCAGTCCTCCCCAGTGACATCCGTCACGACTCACCTCGCGTGGCGGCTTATGTTGAGACGGATAATGAACAGGCGCGCCAAGATGCTCTTGACTTGTTGGACGAACAGCGTGATGTGGCAGCAGCCCGTTCAGCGATTTACCAACAAGACCTGCGCCGTTATCATAGCCGCCGGGTCAAATCCCGGGTCTTCCAGGAAGGCGACCTTGTGCTCCGGCTCATCCAGGATCAAACAGATGCACACAAGTTATCCCCGCCTTGGGAAGGGCCCTTTGTGGTCAGCAAGAACTTGCACAACGGGTCATATTACCTCATTGACATTCGGGAGCACAAAAATTCACGTAAATCGGACGAGGAGACCCGTCGGCCCTGGAACATAGCTCAGCTTCGGCCTTACTACACTTGAGCCACCGGCTCTCGTGGTGTACATACTTCTCTCAGCCATGTATATATTATGATAAGCAATAAAGCAGGACCTCTGTCCTTTTTTCTAATCCAAATATACACGTGTTGTTCTTATTGCAAGATTACATGATGATTTAACGGAGGATCCGGCTTATGATCGTATTTGAATTTAGCTGTAAGCAGTAAAGTCACTTGGGGGCTTCTTGTTCAAACATGGGTCGTATTCGAACCAAAGAGAACATAGCTGTCGATACCCATTTGATTGGCAAAGTGCCGAGCTCATTGGGAAGTTACCTTTGGTCATATTTGAATCATAGTTTAACCCCTCTGAGAACCGACGTGGATCGTATTCGAATCAGCGTCGTTAAACAATTCTTGAAATCACTTGGGGGCTTCCTGTTCAAACATGGGTCGTATTCGAACCAAAGAGAACATAGCTGTCGGTACCCTCTTGATTGGCATCGCCACACCCACTGGGGGCTATGTGATCGTATCCGAATCTTAGCTTAACCCCTTTGGGCCGGGTTTCTGGTCGTATTCGAACTGGAAGCCCCTAAGTTCCTATGTTCTATCACAAGTTTACTCTGATTATGTCAAGGTGTGTACGGCCGGGTCTCTCTTTGCCGGCTTAACTTTGGTTTACAGTGTTAGTTGAACACCATGGGTGTCATCAAGACAGGTAACTCGGAGTTAAGATATCAACCTTGTTACCCGGGTTATCTAAACTGGAAGTATGCTTACAGGCCGCTAAGGGTGTTATTACGACTGTGTTAAGGATATAATTGAGGACCAGTCTTTTTTGATTCATATTCCGGGTTATCTATCCGAAACACCTGATTCTCAGGGCGGTAAGCCGCCTCGAGACTTGTGATTTGCCTTTCTATGCAGGATACTTAAAGGCACCTCTTTGAGGTTGAGAAAAACAAAGGGATGATTATGACCCGGAGAAACATCAAAGAGACAACTTCAAAAGACCTTGGCATTCAATATGTGCACGATGGCACGGCAGAGATAGACTGTTGCACCTACTTTATTACAACACTCATCAAATCTAACAAGGGTGGAGCATTGTTTGGTAAACCGACAGCCGAGTTACGATGCCCACTGAGTGGAAGTCTCCGGCTCATTCCTGTCCTCTCCTCCGGCTGATCCCAAGACCTGGAAGGTTGATGACTTCCAGTCGATGCCGCTGAGAGCCTCGAACTGGGCTTCCTCGTCAATTAACCCGGCCGGGTCAATCTCCGGGGCGAAGGTGTGCTGACGAGCCGGCGGGATCAGGTTGAGGGCTTCATAGCGAGGGGTTGGAATCCTCTGATTCTCCGCGTCATAACCCGGCTGGTACTTGGTCAGATCTGTGTCATTCCCGATGAGGGTGGCCACCGGGCATACAGCCTTCACGCACGCTGCGAAGTCCTTCTGATCGAAAGCTGAGCCGTCTTCCTTCAGGCTTGGATAGCCAAGGGCAATGTCCGTCGGGTCTAACTCCGGCAGGAATGCCTTGGCCCGGCTCAGCGCGGCGATTGCTCCGGCTCTCGCAGAAGCCCGTCGCAGCTCTTGGATCCGCTGAGGCAGAACGGCGAGCCGGCGCAGGACTTCTGCCAGGTGAGTCGGCACCTCGTTGGATAGGGCCACCACAGCTAAGGCACGCTGTGACCCGGTGTAGAGCTGCTCCACCAGGGTATACACGGCCTTTAGCTTGGTGACCAGGCTCTGGTTGAGGTTGGCACTTCTGGGACCTGTTTAACAGAATCAAGTAAGTCGGTGACAAGGATGAATCATGAGATATAAACATTCTAACATTGATGAAAGCCGGTGAGGCGACTTACCGAAGATGGCGGCCACCATTTGGGAAACCTGGCGCTTTAGGCCGGAGAGCTCGGCGGTCTTCTCAGAGAGAGCCTTCTCTGCCTGTTCCGCCCGGGTCACCAGTGCGGCCTTCTCTTTGGCCCAGGCTTTCCGCTCAGCATCAAATTCTGTCTTCAGCTTCTCTTGAGCGGCGATGCTAGATACAAACTTGGCGTTTGCCTTCCGGGTCTCCATCTCCTGCGTCTTCAGCCGGCTCTTGAGATCCGCAAGGTCCGCCTCTAGTTTCTTGCCAACAACCTGTATAAATTTCCGGGTTATGACATGAGCAGTTACTATATAAGTCCCAAGCACTTTCCAAGCAAAGACACTTGGCACTTGGGGGCTAATGCATATTGAACGTATCTATCTACATACAGCCGGCTCAATTGAGTAAGCCGGAACCTAAGTCTACAACATATTCAAATCATAAGTCGTCGACTTGGGGGCTAGCATGGCAAAGGTAACTATGCAGTAAGTAAGAAGATAGCAGAAGGATACCTCAGATTTTTGCTGGATCTGGTTTACCATGGCGACCTCAGCGTCCCGGCTCTTGTGTACTTGGCTGATGTAGCCAGAGACGAGCTCTCCAATGCTCAGGTTGCTGTAGTTGGAGAGGTCCAGATTCGCCCGGTGGGGCTGCAGCAACTCCCCCTTAGCGGAGCACTTGGCCAACACGGTCGGTCTCCCCGGCTCAACAAACTCCGTCCGGGTGATTACCACGTCCGGTTCGTCTGCTGGTGGAGCTGAGCCGGAGGCCTCCGGGTTAACCGAAGCTTCGGTCGTTGCCTTGGTAGTTGGGGCGGTGGCTTCAGGTGCCGTGTCCATTGGAGTGGTGGCTTCGGGGGCGGAGGCAGCTGGCGGTTCTTGGACTGTCACCGCCGGCTTAGGCAAATCCGGCACTCCGGCCGACTTGGTTTTCTTCACCCTCTTGGTGAGCTTTGCCTGGGCACTGAAAGAACAACAAAGGTTAGTACAAAGAATATGAGTAAAGATCAGAACAATATGAGATGATTGTTGTTACCCGGGCGCGGTCTTGAAAGCCGGCAGATTTGACTGCATGGAGTCACCCGAAGAGGGGGAGGTCTCCTGGTAATTGGAGTCAGAAGGGTTGAGTGGCTGACGGATAACACCCGCCAACGGGTGAAAAGGGTACAAGTGGGAAATAACCTCAGTTCGGCGCTTCCTTGTTGCGTCGGGTAACCCGGCGGAGAGGTCGTTGTCCTTGTTGGTCCGGGTGTGACGCCGGCTTTCTTGAACCTGTCGCTTCAAAAGAAATTGAGGGCCTTGATGAGCTAAAGGATGTGAAACGCTTACTTTCCGGGTTACCCTTCGGACTTTCAGCTGTGGCAAGGGCTCCGAGTCGGAGGAAAGTGACATTACCTCTTCAACCACCGGGTTACTTGCGCCGGTGTCATCCTGTTAGTGAGCAAGTATTGATAAGGCGGACAGCAACAAACAGTGAATATAGTAAGGACTTAAATGCTCAGGAGTTACCTCTGACTCGGAGCTGTCCCTTAATTGCATCAGCTCCGAAGCAGTAGGCCTGCTTCCCTTTTTGCGAGGGGCGGCTTTTTTCGCCTTCCTGGCTTTCTTGGCTGCCTCATGGTCATATTTGACCCGCCAGAACTTATCATCAACCTGAAAAATACAATGATGAATTCTTAAAACGGTTCAGATGAAGGTTATATGCAGACGAAGATAAAAAGTTAAAGTCAGCGGCTTACCGCTGGGGCTGGATTGCTCTTGCAGAAGGGGGCCAACCCGGTCCTTCTGCAGTCTGCCAGGCTCTCGTTTAAAAGAGCCTTGGTCTCCTCCTCTGCAACGTCTTCTGGAAGATCATTGCGGCTGTGCCTCTGAGGGTCATCCTTTCGCCCTGTGTACTCACACATTAAGCCGGGGTGGCGGCTCAATGGGATCACCCGCCATGAGATCCAGACCCGGACCAGGTCGATTCCGTTCAGACCGTTGCCCAGGAGGGCCTTGATTTTGTTGATAGTAGGAAGCAGAGGCTGGCGCTCCGCTTGAGTCAGCTTGTCCGACAGTGGTGAGTCGGCTCCAGACGTGTTGGGCGAAAGCCGGGCAGCGGGCTTTCATCAGCCGGGGACGTATCTTGGCAGTAGAACCAAGTCATGTTCCAGTCCTTGGGGTGGCTCGGTGGCTCTGCGTAAGGGAAAAGACAGTCCCTACCCCGCTGGATGGAAATGCCACCTAACTCCAGACTTGGTCCGTTGGCGCACTCATTCTGGCGGTTTAAGTAAAAAAGCTCTCTGAAGAGCAGCAGACTAGGCTCTTCTCCAAGGTAAACCTCGCAGAAGACTTGGAAATTGCAGATGTTGGACACTGAGTTGGGGCCTATATCTTGAGGCCACAAGTCGAAGAAGTTGAGCACGTCCCTAAAACACTTTGAGCCGGGCGGTGCGAAGCCCCGGCTCATGTGATCCGCGAAAATCACTACCTCCCCGTCCTTTGGCTGTGGTCTCTCTTCTGACGGGTCAGGGGCACGGTAGGACATGACTTCTTTCTTAGGCAGATATCCGGACTTAACAAAATTGGCTAGGGTCTCATTGGTGACGTTGGACCTCATCCAGTTGCAAGTGATGGGAGCCTTAGGAGGCATGGTGAAAGTTGGCAGTCTATGACAAAAAGGAAAAATGTCCGGGTTAATTATAAGCCGGAGATCTACAGTTCAAAACTAAGGTGGCGGCTTATGAAGGGGACTAATGATATATACTCTGGTACAGTGGGTTATTTAAGCCACAGGGGCATTCAGAGTAGTTGGTTATCTACGGCCTTACCACAGTTAAGCCGGAGGATTCTACGAAGCATGGTTTTCTTTAAAGCCGGAGGATTCTACGGCGTGTGGTTTCTTTAAATCGGAATTGTAAGCCGCCAAGATTCAATGGTTGCAGTTTTTACTAAGTGTGGTAAAACTGGTTTCACATATTGCAGTAACTTTTTTGGATCAAAATGGTCGGGCAAAGGAAAAAATTTCTAGACCTAGAAACCGAAGTGAGGGAGTTCTTGGGTTTGAACAAGGTTCTTATGCAGTACAAGGAAGGCTACTTGCGTGTGAAATGGATCTTAGAACAACTACCGCACTAGTTCTATGCAGGCCTAAGATCAAGCAGGAGCAGTAACTAGGAGAACTACCGAACTTGCGGGCAATGGTGACGAACACGAAGAACGTGGATGAACCCTACTGCAGATCTACTCTACGGGGTAGTGAGAACTTACCGGAGCTGAAGAGGTGCGGGAGTCACCGCCGTTTATCTGGTCCGAGTCAGGGTGATGCAGCGGCCAAGGTTGACGAAGACCGGAGGCGAGACGACGGTAGCGGAGTGCGAGCTCAGTGAGAGAGGCAGCGGTGCGAGGAGGAAGAAGAGTGGCAGAGAAGCCCGTCGGGCCGGCCTATTTATAAGGCGAGCTCATAAAGCGGGCGCGAGAATCAAGGAGACCGTGGCGTGATTATCTCCCCCCCCCCACGACGCCTCGATTTTCGGGATGACAGTAAAAGCAAAGATCCGTTGCGGATCCGGTGGAGTAAAAAACGGGCTTAATGGAAGATGACGTCACGGTGGATTATCCGGAGTCCAGAGGATGACGTCACGCCGGGTTATGGCCTCACATGAAAGGTAAGCCGGAGATTTTTTCTGTCGGAAGAGTTGAAGATTGACATGAGCCGGCTCAAATCAATCTGGGGCCTAAAGTTGAGGATATAGACCTTAGAGTCACCCGCCAGGAGGGGCCGGGTTACTCTAATGGTCATTACCAGAAGCCCGGAGCCAAGCTTGAAGACGGTGGGCCAGAGATGGGCTTAAGACCCGGATATGGCTTAAGGCCCGTAGTTACAATCGTTATTATGGTAGAACTTGTAGTGCAAGGCAAGTATGATTGAGAGTCCGAGCCGGACGCTCTTATGAGCCGGCCGGGACTCTGAGGGCTGCTGGGCGTCAGCCTCCCTATACAAAGGGACGACCCGGCAGTGGTTTAGAGACAAGAACAATCTCATCGAGAGCCGGGCATAGCGGTTTAGCTCCCTGGTGATCGTAACCCTAAATCAATACCATCCCAACTGGACGTAGGCTTTTACCTTCACCGTAAGGGGCCGAACCAGTATAAACCCTCGTGTCCCTCGTCCCACATTAACCCCTTCAAGCTTCCTGGTTGCGATGGCTCCACGACTAAGTCCTAGCTCGAGGACATCTGCCGTGACAATTCCACGACAGTAGTGATTATATTTTTTTTCCTCGGCTCAAATGATTCCCGTTGCTCGTTCTCCTCTCGTCATTTAATCGTTCCGGAGTGATGAAGACATCTCAAGAGATTTATCTGTGTTCGAATTAATTCGAGGTTGTCACCTCATTCAAATATTTTAATTGTTCCGGTGCATCATCTATCTGGTCAACAATCCTTTCTCAACGGTGTTTCTTTTTAGTGGGCCCTAACCCACATGTCTTTTCCCAGGTTCTTACCTGACTCTTCTAATTTCCCCGCAGTTATTCTCAAATCCTTTTCGAAGTTTGACGTAAGTATGAATTTCATCAGTCAGATGTTTCTTCAAGATCGCTTTCAAATTCTTTCATGTTCGGGCCAACATTCTTCTCCCGGAGCATCTCAACAACTTTGGTGTTCTTTCTCGTCGTCATTCTCAACTTTTGAGGACCGAAGAAGAGTTTCCTTTTAATCTTGTCCGTTCTCACGGAGATTCGCAGTGCTAGCTCGATGTTTATCCTATCAAATTGTTTCTAGTCGTGCAATTCTTTTCAACCACCCGACGCATTTCAGGAATTGTTTTTCCGTCTCAATTATCCGGAGGTCATCCTTTCGAAATATTTCGTCCTTCTAAGTTTTCTAATCCGTTCTCCGATTATTCTATATTCGTGCCCCTTCGTTCATTTACATATTCTTCCAGTGCTGCGTTCAAGTATGCTTCAATCAGCTCGTGATCTCTCCTTTCAATTGCATTTGATTCCCTCAAGTATATTCGTGCTTTTCCTATTTTCCCGGTGAGTCATTCTCCTTCGTCAGTCAATTTTAAATTCCTACGGTGGCTCGCTCTAGATTTCTTTCCGTTGTTATCATATCTATTAATTCGTTCTTTCCAAATCCTACCGGTGGTTCACGAAGATTTTCTCAAGTTTTGGCGCTATATCTTCCTTTAATCCTTTCCAACGCGAATAAGTGGTATGCAAATCCATTGTTTCTCATCGATTTAATCGATGGAGGATAAGCATAACGTAATTCTTATTATTCTTTCTTCATGTGGATTAATCTTTTCTTTTCGGAGATTGATCATCTCATCACTTTCTCGGTGCAAAGTGTTTTTTCATCTATTCTTTTCCGGAGTTCAAATTACTCGGCCATCTCGTCGGAACCTCCATCTAAATCATCGCAAGGATTTAATCTTATCCCTTTCATCCTTCAATTTTATCGGCATTCTTTTGTTACCGGAGTTCTTCATGGTGGTTCTTCATGATTTAATTCATTCTTCAAGAGTTCATCAAGATTTTGTTGCTGGAGTTCAAGTATCTTTCTTCTCGCGTCTCGAAGTGCAATTAAATTCTCCGTATTCTTTTGAAGTGGAGTTTTGCATTTCTTCGTTCTCTCTCAGTTATTCAATCTTTTTCCTCTTGTGGTCGGTTATCACCTCGAAATCTTGAGATGTTTCCTATAAGACCATAACAAGCTTATTCTTCTTTGTGTTTGATTTTCTCAACAACTCCATTTTAACCTTCCTTCTAAAGATGCTTTCAATTTCATTCGTGGCACAAGTTGTCATTTTCTCCTCCGTTCGTTTCATTCAACTATTTTATTTCTTCCGAAGATCTTGTGTCGTGCCTTCATAAAGTACCATTCCATCCTCTCAAGCTCGTGTTCTATTCCTCCATGTTTCAGCCGGAGTGCTACCTAATTCTTTCATTCTTATTCCTTTTCTATCTTGTTCTAACTGGAGTGGTTTTAGAGTTTATCTGATTCCGTGAGCATTTGATTCTCGTCTTTCTCGTCGTTCCTTTTCTTCTCGAGTGCTCTCGATTCTTTGATTTCCTCTTGTGTTCTTATTTGACCTCATCTTCTTTCTCTTCCGTCTCGGTCCTAAGATCTCGGGACAAGATCTCTTGTTAGTGGAGGAGTGTTGTAACGCCCCGGATCTGATGCGCCAGGTGTCTGCCGGTTGTTCGTCGTCATTGCCATGTCATTTGCTTGCGTGTTGCATTTTGCCATGTCATCATTTGCATTTCATAACATGTCATCATGTGCATTGCATTTGCATACGTGTTCGTCTCATGCTTCCGAGCATTTTCCCCGTTGTCCGTTTTGCAATCCGGCACTCCCACCTCCTCCGGCACACCCCTCTTGTTTGTTTTTCGTGTGCGGGTGTTGAACTTTCTCGGAATGGACTGAGTCTTGTCAAGTGGCCTTGGTATACTACCGGTGGACCACCGGTCAAGTTTCGTTCCATTTGGAGGTCGTTTGGTACTCCAACGGTTAACCGGGCATCCGCAGAGTCCGTTTTTGTGTTGCAGCAAAACCCCCCTTCAAACAGCCCCAAAACCCCTCTAAGTCTCCGCTTTGCTCTCGGTCGTTCGATCACGATCGCGTGGGCGAAAACCGCACCTCGTTTGGACTCTCCTAGCTCCTTCTGCCTATATATGTGTGCCCTCCCGAAATTCGCGGATGATACCCTAGCGTCTTCCACCTCGCGCCGCCGGACAAATTCGTCCGCGCCGGACATGTCCACCCGCCACCTCACTCCAGCCAATAGCAGGCTGCCACGTCGCCTTCCCCGCCGCCTCAGCCAACCGGCGCGCGCCACCTCACCCCGCCTCTCTCTCCTCCGCCGCCGCCGGCCCGCGGGGCCC
>NC_057802.1:121332640-121333548 GCF_018294505.1 Triticum aestivum | reverse complement strand
GCGGGCGGCGAGGCGCCTCGCCGCCGCAGGGGTCGCAGGAGCTCATTTCAAAATCTCGCAGTCGCCTTCCCTCAATGGTTCTGTAATGTTTGACTGGTGTAGGCTACTTTTTCCCGTCCATTTGAACTGCTCCTCTCAATGGACAGATGTATGAGACTTTGTGGTTTCATTCGAGCCTTGTTAAAATTTGAAGCAGGAGCTTCACTTCCTTTCAAATCTTATACTCTTTTTCAAATCTTATACTCTTTTCAGTATTTTGAAGGACAGGCTTCTAGAATGGTGTAAAGGCTACAAGCTTGGTTCTCACAAAAAGGGTCCCTCACTAACTTTGCAGTTGCGCCAGCGCGGACAATGGAGCTAGCATTTCGGTCCTTCCGAACGATCAAGTTTTTTTTTTTCAAATATTTTGCAGTAATAAAAAGATTGTGCTTTCACACACCTATTTTATGTTTGCGCGTTTCAAAAAAGTTTGAGCTTATGTTTTATTATTTCTGTCCAATGTTGGTATCAAAGCGAAAACATTTTATTTGCAAACCTTGAAGGTGTGTATTGTTTACCAAAATGTTATAAATAAAATTGATGATGCTTACTTACGGTGCTTCCATCCTAACTTTGTTACACATCAATACAAGAAAGTTGGATCTCTGGTTTCTTCCTTCTGGCCCCATTTAAAATTATACTACCTTATTTGTTCCCACTGGGAATTTGTTAGTTTTATTTAATAAAACATAAGCGCGGTCTTGGCGAGAACCCCTCCCCCTCGCGACTCTTCTCATCTATCCAGGAGGAAGCCCGCACCTGGGCTAGAGCTGGAGCGTGCGGTCTTGGCACTTTGATAGCATAGGCCCTCTCTTGTAACGGGCCGAGCACCCCGTCACCAATGCTCTGCGGTTCCATGCCTTGCCTCT
>NC_057802.1:121331466-121332533 GCF_018294505.1 Triticum aestivum | reverse complement strand
CTCTCCCTCCTATCAATAAAATGATACTCACTTTTGCGTATTCGCGAAAAAAAGTTTTATTTAATAATGTTGCATTGAAGCAAACAAAATGCTAACTGGGCCTTCTTTTTGACATGCAATGTGAATCAACACTTGGAACAAATTCCACACTTCAAATGAGCTAATTATCCCGCAGAAACGCGCGGGGCATCATCTAGTTTCTATAATGATCAAGCATGCTAAACATGATACACAGAAGTACAAATAGGGAATGCCCTAGTGAGCATAGCATTTATACACGTTTCAAGAAGTTTGAGCGTAACGCATATGGTTTTTTCTTGTAAAGGCGCAAAGCTCCGTTTGCTTCAAAGTTCAAACCCTATAGGTACTCCAGAGGCATCTGTAGGAACGGATATGGACACACAGATTTGGCAGAAGACCATACCCACGAGTGCGGCCGAGAAAACGGCAAAAGTTACGTGTAACGGATGGAATTCATTATCGTCGTCCATCAAAGGTCTTCTCATTAAATCGACCAGATACAACCACAGCAAAAGCAACAATCCCTGCAAAACGCACAAAGTTCAGCCAATTACGATTTCACTGTACCAATGCGTTATGCGTACATATGAACAATTCAAGGAGCAAGTGCATTAATCGCAGGAATCTGATGACACGCTCGATCCAATCTAGATGAAGTATACAAATACAAATCAAAGAATGGAGTACTTTTTTTGTATGTAAGTTCACCGGCGCTAGTGCATCCATAAATGATTCATAACATGGGAACAGTTCACGGCGACGAGAACGTTGTGGCCTGAGAATACACAGGCCCCTTCTCTGAGCGCTCATCTCTGAGCGCTCCTTCCCCTCTCTCGCGCCGGCGGCCACTCCGGCGTCGGCGGCCACCAGATCGTCCCTCTCGCCTCCATGGCCTCGCAGGTCTCCCTCTCGGCGGGGTCCTCTTCCTCCTATTCTGGGGGGCCGCCGCCCCCGTCAAGGCCGGCGCTCAAATCCGCCATTGTTGTTCCAGAGGTGCTTGGCACGGCGTTCGGGCCTATCATCCAGGGGGGCGGCGGTGGCGGTGG